>NC_041731.1:21247684-21431622 GCF_004115215.2 Ornithorhynchus anatinus | reverse complement strand
ATTAAACTCAGTCGTACTTACTAAGCTCTTACTTTGTGCACAGCACTGTACTAAGCACTGGGGAGAGGACAATACAACAATTCTCTGGACTGTAAGGTCATGGTGAGCAGGGAATGTCACTATTTATGGTTGAACTGCATTTCCCCAATTGCTTAGTACAGTACTCTGCAAAGCGTGGCTCAGTGGAAAGAGCCTGGGCTTCGGAGTCAGAGGTCATGAATTCGACTCCCGGCTCTGCCACTTGTCAGCTGTGTGACTGTGGGCAAGTCACTTAACTTCTCTGTGCCTCAGTTCCCTCATCTGTAAAAGGGGGATTAACTGTGAGCCTCACGTGGGACGACCTGATTACCCTGTACCTCCCCCAGTGCTTAGAACAGCACTCTGCACATAGCGCTTAACAAATGCCAACATTAATTACAGTCCACACATTAAGTGTTCAATAAATACAACTGATTGATTCAATAATAAACGGCCACATTCCCTGTCCACGAGGAGCTAGAGCGGTCTAGAGCGGGGGAGACAGACGGCAATAAAATAAATAAATGAAATATTTGGACATAGGTGCTGTGGTGCTGGGAGGGGAGGAACGTGGGGGTCGGGGCTAGGGGTGCTGAGGGTGAAGGTCAGATATCCCACTAATGGTGGATAGAACAGGACAGAAGTTGTTGACCAAACTGTAGCCAGGCAATGTTCCCCCCCGGTTATTTAAGGGAATAAAAAGGAGAATGATATTTGTCTTTTACTAGGTCTTTCCCTGTCATGAAAAGAACCAAGAAAGGTTGGTGTGCATTTCAGGGGATATAAGATCTTCAAGGGCAGGGGCAGTGTCTCCTGACTATGGGACTGTCCCAGGCATCTCCTACGGTGCTCTGCACAAAGAAGCCCCCCTTTCCTCTTCTCCCGCTCTCTCCTCTGTCACCCTGACTTGCTCCCTTCATTCATCCCCCGCTCCAGCCCCATACCATTTAAAATTCCAGATCTGTCATTTATTGATTGATATAATACCCTTCTCCGGGCCCTCTAGATGGTCAGCACGCTGAGGGCAAGGAATACGACTGTTTATTATTAGATTGTACTCGTCCAAGCATTAGGACAGTGCTCTGCACATCAGCAAGTGCTCAAGAAATATGATTTAATGAATGAATGAACGATAAGAATAATAATTATGGTATTTGTTTAAGCGCTGGCTGAAAGACAAGCATTAAATACGATTGAATGAAAGCTCGGAGAGAAAAAAAAAAAATCAATGACTTGTAGAAAAGCGGTGTTGCCTAGTGGCTAGAGCATGGGCCTGGGAGTCAGAAGGACCTGCTCTGCCACTGGCCTGCTAGGTGACACCAGACAAAACCACTTCACTTCTCTGCAACTCAGGTGGACTTTGGCACATGACTGTGTCCAATCTGATTAGCTTCTATTGCTCCCAAAACTGGCACACTACCTGGCATACAGCAAGGACTTAAATACCAATTAAAAAAAAAAGTACTGGGATTGGCTCCCCTTTAATTCACCCCTCCCTCAGCCCCATAGCACTCTACCTATGCATCTAGAATATAGTGATTTCTATTCACGTCTGTCTCCCCCTCTTGACTGTAAGATCACTGTGGACTGGGAATGTGTCTAGGTGTTATGGTGTGCTCTCCCAAGAGCTTAGTACAGTGCTCTGCACTCACTAAGCGCTCATTCTTACAGGGGGGAGACAGACATTCATATAATACAATGCCAGGTATGACATTAGTGCCCTGGGGCTGGGAAGAGGATGAAAAAAGGGAGCAAGTCAGGGCGAAGTGGAAGGGAGTGGGAGAAAAGAAAGGAGGGCTTAGTCGGGGCAGGCCTCCAAGCGCTTATTACAGTGCTCTGCACACAGTAAGCCCTCAATACATACGGCCAGCTGTCATCCTGAGTAACGAGTGGTGGTTGGACTCATCGACGACGTGGTTAGTGATGGGCATATCAAGAGCCTCAGATGATACTGAACACCCACTCCCTCCCCTCCAGTATCCCCTAGGTTTCCCGGGGCATTCTCCAAACAAATTTGCACACTGGGTCCAAGTGATGGATTTTGACCCTCTGGGCCCTTAGCCAGGCCAGGTTATCCAAAGAGCCCCAAGTGGGGTGGAGCTGGGCGAGTTATTCATTAGTCCATTCATTCGATCGTATGTATCGAGCGCTTATTCTGTGCAAAGTACTGTGCTAAGTGCTTAGGAGAGCACAGGAGAACAGTAAGCAGATACATTCGCCACCCACAACGAGCTAGGGTGCTGGGCGCTTGAGCCCCATTTGACTTGGCTTTTGGTGACGTCTTCCCAAAGGCTGTGGAAAAGCCACTTAGCCTGGTGACTGGAGCCGGGAGCCCTGCCAGTCAGAGGACCTGGATTCTCATCCCAGTTCTGCCACTTACCTGCTGTGGGACCTTGGGCAAGTCACTTACTTCTCTGGCCCTCAGTTGCCTCTTCGGTAAAATGGGCACGAGGACTTGAAGCCCCATGAATGGCAGGGACTGTGCCCGCCCTGATCAACTTGTAGCCACTGCAGGGCTTAGAACAGTGCTCAACACTGAGTAAGCATCTAACGAATGTCATTTAAAAAGGGAAAAGAAAAAAAAAGGAGGAGCCCAGGCTGAAGAGTCAGTCAATCATATTTACCGAGTGTTTACTGTGTGCAGAGCAGTGGGCCAAACGCTTGAGAAAGTGCAATCGAAGAATAAAAGGACACATTCCCTGCCCACAATGAGCTTACGGTCTAGAGGGGGAGATGGACAGTAATGGAAATCAATCAATGGACATAAGTGCTGGGGGGATGAATCAAGGGAGCAAGTAAGGGTGACACAGAAGGGAGTGGGAGAAGAGGAAAGGAGGACTCAGTACACCATAAGCACTCAAATGCAACTGACTGACTGGCCTACCTGATCAGGCTTAGAACAGTGCTTGACAAAGAGTAAGCACATAAGAAATGTCATTTCAAAGAAAAAGAAAAAAGAGAGAAGAAGCCAGGCTGAAGAGGAATTGAGCTCCATGCCCAGTCTGGCCAACTACCCTGGGGCTAGAGGGAGGAAGGGGAATACTCTACCAGAAGAAGCAGAGGAGGTCTCGGGGCTATTGTCCTGGCCTGGGAGTCAGAAGGACCTGAGTTCTAATTCCAGTTTTGTCTCTGCTCTGCTGGGTGACCTTGGAGAAGTCACTTCCCTTCTCTGGGCCCCTGTATTGATCTCCTCTGTAAAATGGAGATCAATCAGAAATTAATGCCCATTTAAAATGTAACCCCCACGATGATTTTGCTGGGGTGATTCGGGGGTTGATTTGGGTTGGGGTGATCTAGGTGTATCATAAAATCTCTGAACCATAAGTCAAGACTTACAAGTCTACCCATAAAATCCCTAGCAAGATACCTGACAGTCGGCCCTGTTGAAGGAATGCACGGCTGCGAGTCAGGGCTTCCGTGTTTTCATCCCGGCTCCACTCGTCCCCTGGGTGCCCGGGAGCCAGTCACTTCACCGTTCTGTGCCTCAGTGCCCTCATCTGTAAAATGGGGATTAAGATCGAGACCCATGTGGGACAGGGAAGTGTCCAACTGCATGAGCTTGGACCTACCCAGACCCTTAGAACAGTGCTTGACACATAGTGCTTAACAAATCCCATCCTCATCACCTCACTTAGCAGAGCCTTTGTTCCCTCAGCTGTAAAAAGGAATTCAATACCTGTTTTCTCTCTTACTTAGCCAGTGGGACAAGCACTGTATTATAATAATAATAATAATAATGTTGGTCTTTGTTAAGCACTTACTATGTGCAGAGCACTGTTCTAAGCACTGGGGTAGATACAGGGTAATCAGGTTGTCCCACATGAGGCTCACAGTTAATCCCCATTTTACAGATGAGGTAACAGGCACAGAGAAGTTAAGTGACTTGCCCACAGTCACACAGCTGACAAGTGGCAGAGCCGGGAGTCAAACCCATGACCTCTGACTCTGAAGCCCAGGCTCTTTCCACTGAGCCATGCTGCTTCCCCCATCTGTATCCATCTGACAGTGAGGTCGGACACAGGTCCCGTCCCTGTGGGGCTCATGATGATAATGATGAAGATAGTTCAGCCAAGTCTATCTCCCACAAGGGACGTGATTTAAGTAGGAGGGTGGCAGGGAATGTATCTGCCCACTGCTCTCTTCGACTCTCCAAAGCACTTAGTACAGTGCTCTGCACACATGAAGAACATAATAAATATGACAATGCATGGGATCTGTTAAGCATTTATGTGCCAGGCAGGCACTGTTCTAAGCAAAGAGGTACATACACGGGAATCAGGTTTGACACAGCCCATGTGCCCCACGGGGCTCACAGTTTTAATCCCCGTTTTACAGATAAGGTCACTAAGGCCCAGAGAAGCCAAGTGATCCGCCTAATATCCCCCACAGTCAATCACATTCTCAGCCCTTACTAGGTGCAGACCATTGTACTAAGCCCTTGGAAAGAATACTGTAGAACAATATAACAGACACCATCTCTGCCCACCATGAGTTTACAGACACGACAGGAAGAGAGATTTTAATATAAATAAATACATGACAGATGAGTGGCAGAGCCAGGATCAGAAGCCAGGGCCTCCTGACACTCAAGCCTGGGCTCTCTCCACTAGGGAACAAACCAAGCAGCAGAATAACCTCAAAATCCCAGCTCCTACTGGCAAACGTCATTTCTCTCCCCGGCCTCACATTCATCACTTTTAGGAAGCCAAAAATATTGAAGTTCTAAGAAGCGGGAAATAGGAAAAATCAAAAAGCTGGTCTTTTAGACTCCAGACTGTTAGCTCCTTATGGGCAGGGAACATGCCTACTAATTCTATTGTACTGGACTCTCCCAATTGCTTAGTACAGTGCTCTCTTCCTAGTAAGCGTTCAATAAATACCTTGGATTGACTTTCAACCACTAAGGGGAGGAATGGGTGTGGGCTAGTGGAAAGAGCAACCAGTCAATGGTCCTATTTAATGAGGGCTTAACGTGTGCAGAGCACAAACCAGGGAGTCAGAGGACTTGGGTACCCCTCTAAGTCCCGCCACTCATCTGCCATGTGACCTAGGGCAAGTCACTTCACATCTCGGCACTTCGGTTCCCTCATCTGCAGAATGGGGAGACTTTCTACTGCCCACCCCGCACACTCCGCTCCTCTGCCGCCCACCTCCTCACCGTTCCTCGGTCTTGCCTATCCCGCCGACCCCTGGGCCACGTCCTCCCGTGGTCCTGGAATGCCCTCCCTCCTCCCCTCAGACAATCTAATTCACTTCCCCTCTTCAAATCCCTACTTAAAGCTCACCTCCTCCAAGAGGCCTTCCCAGACTGAGCTCCCCCCTTTTCCCCTCTGCTCCCTCTACCCCCCCTTCACTTCTCCACAGCTAAACCCTCTTCTCCCGCCCTTTCCCTCTCCTCCTCCCCCTCTCCCGTCCCACCCCCTCAGCACCGTACTCTTCCGCTCGACTGTATATATCTTTATCACCCTGTTTATTTTGTTTAATGAGGTGTACATCACCCTGATTCTATTTAGTTGCCATTGTTTTTATGAGATGTTCTTCCCCTTGACTCTATTTATTGCCATTGTTCTTGTCTGCCTGTCTCCCCCGATTAGACTGTAAACCCGTCAAAGGGCAGGGATTGTCTCTATCTGTTGCCGATTTGTACATTCCAAGGACTTAGTACAGTGCTCTGCACATAGTAAGCGCTCAATGCTATTGAATGAAGTCCACACAGCAGAAAAGTGGCAGAGCTAGGATTAGCACCCATGACCATCTGACTCCCAGGCCCGGGCTCTAACCCCTACATCCAGCCAAACTCCCATCCTGTCAGGATAGGAAAAATGCTTGGATCTGTGGGGTAGCAGTTTGCACCAAGAGGACAGGGTGGATTTTAGAAACATGAAGAGAAAGCCTCCAGGATTTGGTGATGGGTTGAATATGCAGGCCGAATGCCAGGTGAGCCGAGGATAACGCCCAGGTGACCGAATGAGGGATGAGCTGAGCATAATGCCAAGGTTACCGGCTTGAGGGGCGGGGAGGATGGTGGCATGGTCTATAATGACGGGAAAGAATTTGGAAGAGGAGTGTTTGGGTGGAGATAGGGAGCATGTGGGTGGGAATAAGAGGAGTTCTATTTGGGGCCTGTTAAATTTGAGGTGTCGGCGGGACATCCGAGTAGAGATGTCATTCATTCGATCATTTGATGGTATTTATTGAGCCCTTACTGTGTGCAAAGCACTGCACCAAGCGCTTGGGAGACTACAATACAAGAACAAACGGACACACTCCCTGCTCACGATCTAGAGGACGAGCTCATGGGAAGGCAGGAGGAAATGCGAGGCAACTTGGCCTACTGGATAGAGCATGGGCCCGAGAGTCAGCAGGACATCAATTGTAATCCCCGCACTGCCATTCGTCTGCTGTGTGACCTTGGGCTTTACTTTTTTTTACTTCTCTGGGACTCAGTGACCTCACCTGTAAAATACGGATTAAGACTAGGAGCCCCAGTGGGACAGGGAATGTGCCCAACCCGACTATCCTTTCCAGAAGGCTTCCTTCTCTGGAGACTGAGGATGTGCAGGGTGACCCTGCAGACAGGACTGTGGGCAGAGAGGCTTCACCCATCAATAGAATTAAGGGCCCCGAGTCTGCTCGGTCCCACAGTTCAACAGAACGAGTGCCCTGCTCAGACCCTCAGCTTCCAGAACCAACTTCTGTGCTGAGAGTGGTGGTCCTCTCACTAACCTTCCCACCCCCAACTCCCCCTGCCAACACACTACATACATACCATGACCATCTTGACAAGCAGGGCATTTCTGGGAATTGGCTCGTGTCCACATAAGAGAGATGGTCCATGAAGCAAGGTTTATGCACTAAGGTGTCAGTAGAAAGAACAACAGATGGGTCAGATTTGCCCCGTGACTATACCGCCCTGCGCTGCCAGTACTGAGCCCACATACCACCAGGGGATTTTGGACTCACCACCGAGACCTTCTCGGGGGATGGCGCAGAAGATCCCCTACCCGATCGAGTGGGGTGTCACAATGGAGCACTTGAGATGAGGTCTGTGTCTGGAGCTGTGGATCCTGGTCTTGAACGCCACACCTAAATGGGTAACTAATGTTGAGGGGTGTGGATGCCCCGCCCTGCCCTCTATCAACAGCCTGTGGTCTCAACTGGAGAAGGGGAGGGTGTGTGTTGGGGGGGGGAGGGGGGAGGGTTGCAGGCAGCCTAGTTCTCTTGCAAGCACTTGGCCCTCCAACCCCCACCCCCAAGACACTGGCCCAAACAGAGACAGATGTAGATCTAAGCCAACTTTAAACCAGATGCTTACTCTACCCTAAACCAATACCAACCTGCACCTCAGATCCAACTGTGTCCCTCCAGAAATGGCTTGTCCTCAAGGGACTGGAGGGCCAGCAGCTATGCATGGCATCATTTACTTTCTAATATAATGCCTACTCTGTCCTCCCCACCCACACCCCTGATGAATCACAAGCCCACTCAACTCTTCTCAAGAGAGGAATGGGGTGGACCCCATTATGGGTACTATCCTCCACCTAACACTCCATTGCCAGAAGCCAGCAGCCCTCACAGAACAGTTCCTTCCCTGGGAGAAGAGGACGTAAAGAGTGATCTTGACAAACACACACAAATGCACACACACACGTGCACACCCTCCTCCCCTACCCCAATCCCCGGGGCCCCAAACTCACACTTTACCACATTTTTGTGTGATGAGAAGCCTCTGGGAGGAGAAGTGAGCTGGTTCCTCTCTTCCCCTCACCAGGACCCACTGGACATCCACCTCCCAACCTGGAGGTTCTGAGTTGGATTTAGGAAGTCCCTGAAAGCTCCAGCCGGCTCACTGTGTCTCACTTGGTCCACCTCCACCCTCCACACATCCTCCCATCCCTCACCTGCATCCTGCACATGCCAGCAGTTTTCCAAAATTTGAAAACCTCACTGAAATTGTTTCTTCTCCAACAAGTTTACCCTAAGGCTCTCACCCTCACCAGCCACTCCCAACCCCACCACAAACCGTATTTTCCCTTCCAGCTCACCCACGCAATTAGGCTCACCCACCAAGCACTGAAGCATTCACCACATACCCTTATTCTCAGATCCTTCCCTTACCAATGTTGTATCAACTGTGTCCTCCCCATTCATCTGATGCTGGACCTATCAGATAATAATGGTATTTGTTAAGCACTTACTATGTGCAAAGCACTGTTCTAAGCACTGGGGGGTTACAGGGTGATCAGATTGTCCCACGTGGGGCTCACAGTTTTAATCCCCATTTTACAGATGTGGTATCTGAGGCACAGAGAAGTTAGGTGATTTGCCCAAAGTCACACAGCTAGCAAGTGGCAGAGCTGGGATTCGAACCCATGAACTCTGACTAGATGCAAAAGAAGCGACCTTACAATGTGGAAGACAAGCATAACTGAAGGTATAAGGGAAGGAAACACCATAATGAGAGCAGAGAAGTGGGGGACAGGTGTGCTGAAGTGATGCATTAGGGCTGCAGGTAACATGTCCACTCATTCTGTTATATTGAACCCTCCTAAGCATGGAGTACAGTGCTCTACACAAAGTAAGCACTCAAATACCATTGTTTGCAGGAAGGAAGTGTCTCAGAACGTACACAGCCTCAGAGAAATGCTGGAGAAAAAAAAAGGCAGTTTGAGTGGCCAGGAAGCCTTTTGAGATGGAGTTTTAGACATTTCACCCCACTATTCACCCCTCACCCCTGCAGCATGGCTCAGTGGCAAAAGCCCAGGCTTGGGAGTCAGAGGTCATGGGTTTGAATCCCTGATCTGCCACTTATCAGCTGTGTGACTGTGGGCAAGTCACTTAACTTCTCTGTGCCTCAGTTACCTCATCTGTAAAATGGGGATTAACTGTGAACCTCATGTGGGACAACCTGATTACCCTGTATCTACCCCAGCACTTAGAACAGTGTTCTGCACATAGTAAGCGCTTAACAAATACCAACATTATTATTAATGAAGTCAGGATAGGTGAGGGATGATGATACCCCTAGCAGAACAGTCCTGCCAGGAAGTCTTTCAAAGTATTACCCGGCCCAGAAGAGCTCCCAGTTCGCAAGCCAATGCTAACAGTGCTTGGCACATACTAAGCGATTAACAAATACCATTATTATTAAGCCAGAAAACAGACTCAGGGTAACCCCAAACTCAACCCCTCCTCCTCCATTTTTTTTGCCTAAACTCACTAAACACTTAAAGTGACACAAACACACACAACTCTGAGCAGATTGAGTGATGCCCCAGAGGCTTATATAGGGCCAGGATGGTAGCCTGAATGGAAGCAGCTGGGTGCGAGATCAGGTATCCCGGGAAGAAGCCCTATCTGCTTCACTGGAGGAGGGGATGGCTGTGGGAAAGTGGGGGGTGGAGGGGAAAGGGGAGCAGTGGAGAGGATCTATAGCCTGAAGGTCATGGATTCTAATCCCAGCTCTGCCATTTGTCTGCTGTGTAACCCTGGGCCTAGTCACTTCACTTCTCTGAGCCTCAGTTACCTCATCTCTAAAATGGGGATTGACCCATGTGGGACAGGGATTGTGCCCAACCCAGTTGGCTTCAATCCACCAGGGCTTAGTACAGTCCCCGACACACAGTAAGTGTGTAACAAATACTATCATCATTATTATTATTTAAGGGTTTGTCCAGGGAAACAGATTCCTAACAGCTGTCCAGGGTGTCTCATCTCTTGACCCCCATGTCCTGACTCAGTTCCCTCCTCACAGTCTCCACATCCGGGCAGCTGACACTGGACCCCAAGAACAGTCAGGGCAGCTTGGCCCTTCAAAGCAGACAGGCTGTCACTCTCCTCACCTTCAGAGCCTTCTTAAAATCACAAATCCTCCAAGAGGTCTTCCCCTTCTAAGCCTTCATTTCCTCTATCGAATAATAATGGTCTCTGTTAAGCCCTTACTATGGGCCAGACACTGTACTAAGCACAGGAGGCAGTGTACTAAGTGCAGAAGAGAGTGAGAGAAGAGGAAGAGAGCTGATTTTGTTTTTATTTTGTGCATGGTCTTGTGTTTTACTGTTTCATCATTCCTGATGTGTCCATTCCCAGTCTCTCAGAGCAGGAGAAGGAAGCCTAGAAGATTGCAGACAATCTAGTTTTTGGGGGGTGGCTGGTGGGACAAACACTGTTTCTTTGTCTGAGACTACAAGGCAGACTCACTCTCCCCTTCTCCCTCACACCCACCCCACGCCCCCTCCAAGCCACAGGGCTCAATGCAGAGCCCTCCTCTGGGTAGGAGGCAGTAGAATTTGGGTCTAATGGAAGTCAGGTGTCACTAGAGCTTCCCCACCAGCCCTGAAGAAAACCCATCTGGAGTTGTGGAACCTGGTCTTTAAAGATGCACGTGGACTAGTGAGCCTGAGGGGCCGGGTTCCCCCATTCTGCCCTCTGCAGTCCACCTCTGTGGCCAAACCCTTCAGTCTCCAGCAGACTCAGTTGATTCATAGTTGGAGGGCGAGGGGCAGAGATTTCAAATTAACTAGGAGTTTCTTGCAGTCTCCATTTCCCTCTCCCCTATGAAACACTGAACCCATCATCAGGAGAACTGCGCTGGATAGACAGATGACCCCAGTTATGCTGACTGCAACACTCTGCCCTATTGATCCTTAGTGGCCCCCTTCTCAGAACCCCAGCTCTGTTACTCCAGGAGGGCCTCATTCTCCAGAGACTGGAGGTCCAGCACAACTGCACAAGTCAACCTCTACTACCAAGCCTGGCTACTCCGCTCCTCCCAAACCACACCCCTGTAGATGGTCTCAGACGGGAGTCTGCCAGACTCTGCTCCTTAGAGTCAAATGGAGTGGCCACATTGATGCCACCCTTTCCTACTCCAGATATTAGAATCCCAGAAGCCACCAAAGACACAGAAGGGTTCCTTCTCCAGGGATTGAGTATGCGGAGGGTGACCCTGCAGGCAGCACTGTGGACAGAGGGATATTGGACCTGTATATTGAATTTAGGTGCTCAGGTCTCCTCAGTGCCACAGTCAAATACAACAGAACCAGTTCCCTGCACAGAGCCTCAGCAACCAGAACCAGCCCCCACCTCACTAATTTATCCAAAAAACTAACCCCATCTCTCTCTCCCTCTCTCTCTCTCTCTCTCACACACACACACAAAACAAAGAAAAATAAACCTTCCCTTTGTGGTGGCGATGTGATCCACAGCTCCATCTCTCCAGGGTGGGCAAATCTGAGAATTGATTTCAACAGACCCACACTGCAAGGGGATGGTCCTCAAGTCCAGGGAGAGCTGTTGAGCAGTCTCTGTTTGGAGACTAATAGCCGGTCAGATTCTTCCTCAAGTCATCCTACACTGAGTTGTGTACTGCAGGGGGTTGGTGTTCCGGGACTCCTATCTGCATCCGAGCCAAGGGGACACATCTAGTGCAGGGGGTGAGGGGTGGGAGACTTGTGACTCACCACCAAAGCCTCCTCTGGATAGGGGCAGTAGAGCCTGGAGCACGGATCTGATGGAGGTGAGGTGTCATAAGAGCTTCTCCGCCTGTCTTGGCTAAAACCCATTGGGACTTGTGGAGCCTGGCCTTAAGACACATGTGGATTCCAGGCAGCCTAGTTTTCCTGCAAGCACCTAGCCCTCCACCAGCCCCCTCGTTCCCAAGATGCTGGCCCTAACAGAGAGGTGTGGAGACAGACCATGCTTAAGCAAGCTGCTTCAGTCTACACTAAACAAATGCCAAACTGCAGCTCAGATCCAACTATGTCACTCCAGAAATGGCTTGTCCTCAAGGGACTGGAGGTCCAGCAGCTAAGCATGGAATAAATCACTTTCTAATACAATACCTGCTCAGGGCCCCCGACCCACACCCCTGATGATAATAATAATAATGATAATGCTGGTATTTGTTAAGCGCTTACTATGTACAGAGCACTGTTCTAAGCACTGGGGGAGATACAGGGTCATCAGGTTGTCCCACGTGAGGCTCACAGTTAATCCCCATTTTACAGATGAGGTAACTGAGGCACAGAGAAGTTAAGTGACTTGCCCAAAGTCACACAGCTGACAAGTGGCAGAGCCAGGAGTCGAACCCATGACCTCTGACTCCAAAGCCCGGGCTCTTTCCACTGAGCCACGCTGGTTAGCCATCATGATAACAAAATCCATAAAAGGTGTGGGGCTAGACCGCCTAGGTTGAAGTACTGCTAAGTGGCAGTCCTAAAATTTCGGTTCCCACTGCAACTTCCCGCTTCATGAACCTCTGCTTCAGTGCTCTCTGCCAGGGGTTTCCACTAGTCAAGTCTGTACTGCGGAAAGACCAGAGGGAGAAAAAAAAGCAAGCAACTATCTTGAATTTCCTCCTTACTAAAATTTTCTTTAGCATCCCCAACCCCCCCATACAGCTAGAATGTGCGCGTATGCACAAACACACACAGTTACTACCAAACCTTGATGGAGCTCACTTGACTCTTCTCAGAGAGCAGTGGGGTGGACACACTGATGGCCACTATCCTCCACCTCGCACTACATTGCCAGAAGCCACCAGCACTCACAGAAGGGTTCCTTTCCTGACCTTGACACCCAGACACATTTTATTTTCCCTTCCAGCTCAGCCATTAACATTATCCCACCCACTAAGCGCTGAAAAATGCACTCCAAAACAATTAAATACATATCCTTATACTCAGATCCTTCGCTTACCTGTATCGTATCGTCTGGGACCACTCCATTAAAATGATCCTGAACCTATAAGATTGGAAGGGGACTCTTGGAGAATCCAGAAGACAAGCACATCTGAAGGTATAAGGGAGGGAGACACCATAATGAGAGCAGAAAAGTGGAGGCAGATATACTGGAGAGTCAGGGCTGCAAGGAACCTGTCTGCTAAATCTGTTGTACTGTCCTCTCCCAAGCACTTAGAAAAGTACTCTGCACATACTAAGCATTCAGTAAATGCCACCGATTGACTGCAAGAGGGTAGCATCCTGGAGAACTTTCACAGCTACAGAAAGAGGCTGGAGAACAAAGAGGCAGTTTGAAGAGTGAGGGAGCCATCTGAGATGGACTATTAGGATCTTCATCCCAATACCCATCATCCTATGCACAACAAGAGCATGAGGTCAGGATAGGTGATGGATGATTCCTCCTTCCCTCTCTACCCACCCACCCACACAACAGACCTGCAGGGAGGCCCTTAGCCTAGAACCTGGCCTAGAACAGCTTCCAACTAGCAAACCATAAAGCACCTGGCCAGCTTCACCCTTCACTCTAGACTGACCCCTACCCCCCTGCACCCTCCCAACTCCCTCAGAGGTAATCACTGTCAGCGATCAAGGGGGTTCAGCTCTGGAGGGGCTAGAGATGAGCAGGGTGACCCTGTGGACAGGACTGTGGGTTCAGGGAGGATTGACCCATCCATAAAATTAAGGCTCCTGGGTCTTCTCAGTCCCACAGTCAAGTGAGACAAAACCAGTTCCTTCTTTCCACAGGTCCTTAACTGCTGTTTGCAGAACCAGCCTCAGGGATGAGAATGACAGGCCCCTCCATTCACTTCCTCCTCATCCTTGCCATAATCCTTACTGATCCACACATGGCCCCATCACCTTCCTATAGAGATGAAAGCTCAGGTCCTGATTTTACTTCTCCATGGGAATCACCTGCTCTGCATTCTCACTGCAGGGGGAGCAGTCCTCATGGCCAAAGTGTGGTGAGAAGCTTCTGGTCCCTCTCTTCCCTTCACCTGGAACCCTTGGACATCCACCCCCAGATGGCTCATGAGTGGGGTTTAAGAAGCCCCTGCAAAGTCCAGCCCCCTCTTTCTGTCTCACATGGACCACAGCCACCCACCTACACAGTGGACATGCTAGTGGTCTCCCCAAACTATAAGACCGCTATCGAAATCATTTCTTCTCCAATAAGCCGTTCCTAACTAAAAACTCACATGTTCCCCATGCCCAACTCCCCCAAAAACACACAACATACACATACTTTATTTTCCCTTTGAGCTCACCCATGTGTTTTGGCACACCCACCAAGCACTTAAATATTCACCCCACAACTCACTACTTGTCAGTTATGTGACTTTGGGAAAGTCACTTCACTAGGCCTCAGTTACCTGATCTGTAAAATGGGCATTAAAACTGTGAGCCCCCCATGGGACAACCTCATTACCTTGTATCTACCCCAGTGTTTAGAACAGTGCTTGGCACATAGTAAACACATAAATACCATCATTATCATTCTTCTACTCAGACCCTTCCCTCACCCAGCCTGTGTTATTTGGGTCCTCCTCATTCAACTGATGCTGGACCTATAAGATTGAAAGGAAACTACGTTAGTATGTGAAGAAGAAGCATATCTGAAAGGGTAGGAGAAGACGACACAATGTTGAGAACGGAAAAGTGGGCAGGTACAGTAAGGTGATAAGTCAGGGCTGCAGGAAACTTATCTTAATTCTGCACTACTATACTCTCCCAACCTTGCAGTACAGTGGTCTACACCTAGTAAGCACTCAATAAATACCACTGATTGATTGCAGGAAGCAAGTGTCTCTTTGAATTTCTATAGCCACAGAGAGAGGCTAGAGAACAAAGCAGTTTGAGGAGCCAGGAAGCCCTCCGTGATGGAGTGTTAAGCCCTTCACCCCACTACCCACCCCCCTCACAGGCATGAAGGAGATCAGGAAAAAGGTCAGGATGATACCTCCCCACAACAACCTGGCAGGGAAGCCTTTAAAGAAATTACCAGACCCAGAAGAGTCCCCCTCCACCCCCACCACTAGCAAGCCAAAAAGCAGATTCATAGTTACCCAAAAGTTAACACCTCATTGAGCCCCAACAGCTTTTTCCTCCTCCCAAACTCAACAGGCACAGACATAAAAAAGAAAACTCATTCAGCTCGGAAATGCCCTCCCACTCTAGAGGCTTATATAGGTCAGGGCGGGGCCCTGCCTGACGTCAGTAATCCACCTGATTGGGAGCAGCTGGGTTAGAGATCAGGTTTCCCGGGAGAAAGCCCCAGCCACTTCGATAGAGGAGGGGGTGGTTGTGGGGAAGATAGGGTAGGATAGGAAAGGGGGTAAGGGATAGGTTAAG
Source organism: Ornithorhynchus anatinus (assembly GCF_004115215.2). NCBI lineage: Eukaryota > Metazoa > Chordata > Mammalia > Monotremata > Ornithorhynchidae > Ornithorhynchus > Ornithorhynchus anatinus. The sequence continues at coordinate 21,416,512 of NC_041731.1, read as the reverse complement.
ATTGGATCTGTAGCATGAAAGGGTTTGTCCAGGGAAATGCAAATTACAAGCAGATGTCTAGGGGGTCTCATCTCTGTCTTGACCCCCCCACCCCACCTTCCTGTCCTGTCTGAGTTCCCTCCTCACGGGCCGCTGACACTGGACCCAAGGCACAGTCAGAGCAGCCTGGACCTTAAAAGTAGACAGACTATCACTCTCCCCACCTTCAGAGCCTTCCTAAAATCACATCTCCCCCAAGAGGTCTTCCCCCACTAAACCCTCATTTCCTCTATTTAATAATAATAATTATGGTGTTTAAGCACTTACTATAATAATAATAATCAATACTTATGGTATTTGTTAAGCGCTTACTTATTTGCCAAGCACTAAGTGCTGGGGTAGATATAAGATAATCAGGTTGCCCCACATGGGGCTCACGGTCTTAATCCCCATTTTACAGAAGAGGTGACTGAGGCACAGAGAAGTGAAGTGGCTCACCTAAGGTCACACAGCAGACAAGTAAGTACCAGAGCAGGGATTAGAACCCACATCTTCTGACTCCCAAGCCCGTGCTCTTTCAACTAAGCCCCACTGCTTCTCTGTGTGCCAGGCACAGCACAGCTAAGTACCGAAGGGAGGGAGAGAAGAGGAAAAGAGCTGAGTTTGTTTTTATTTCTTGCATGCGTTTTGTGTTTTACTGTTTCATGGCTCCTGATATGTCTGTCTCTAGTCTTTCTCAGAGTTGGAGAAGGAGGCATAGAAGATTGCAGACAACCTAGTTTTTTTGAAGGAGGGTTGGGAGGCAAACACTGTTTCTATTTCTGAGCCAACAGGACAGACTTGTTCTCCCCTTGTCCCCCACACCCACCGCCCGCCCCCTCCAAGACACAGGCCTCACTGCAGATCCCTCCTCTGGGTAGGAGGCCGTAGAGTCTGGGTCTAATGGAAGCAAGCTGTCGCTGGGCCTTCTCCACCGGTCCTGACGGAAACCCATCGGGAGTTGTGGAACCTGACCTTTCATTCAATAGTATTTATTGAGCGCTTACTATGTGCAGAGCACTGTACTAAGCGCTTGGGATGAACAAGTCGGCAACAGATAGAGACAGTCCCTGCCGTTTGACGGGCTTACAGTCTAATCGGGGGAGACGGACAGACAAGAACAATGGCAATAAACAGCGTCAAGGGGAAGAACATCTCGTAAAAACAATGGCAACTAAATAGAATCAAGGCGATGTACAATTCATTAACCTTACGAGACACATGTCGATCAGTGAGCCTGAGGGGCCAGGTTCCCTCATCCTGCTCTTTGAGATCTGCCTCTGAGACCAAACCCTTCAGTCTCCAGCAGACTCTGTTGTCTCATAGCTGGAGAAGGAGGGGTAGGAGACTGCAGACAACATACGTTTCTTTTCCAGACACCATTTTCCCTTTTCCCCACCAAACACTGAACCTACCATCAGGAAAAGTGAGATGTATAGACAGGCCACTTCAGCTAAGCTGACTGCAACACTCCGCCCTTATATATTTATTCATTCTTTGGATATTTATATTCATGTCTGCCTCCCCCTCTAGACTGTGAGCTCATTTTGGGGAGAGAATGTGTCCGTTTGTTGTTAGATTGTACTCTCCCAAGCGCTTACTACAGTGTTTTGCAAACAGTAAGTGCTCAATAAGTACGATTGAATAAATGAATGAATGCCCTACTGATGCTGAGAGGCCCGTTCCTCAAAACCCCAGTTCTGTTATTCCAGGAGGACCTCATTCTCCAGAGATGGAAGGTCCAGGACAACTGCACAAGTCAACTTCTAGTACCAAGCCTGACTACTCTGCTCCTCCCAACAACCCCCCTCCTCCCAGCAACCCTGCTGACTGAAAATGTGACATGTGCCTTCTCTGTGTGACAGCAGGACCTGTGTGTCAGAAGACTTGAGATCTTGGAGGTGCCTTGAGCAGCCAGTGAGCTTCTCCCTTTAGTTATTCATGGCACCCCAGTGATCTCAGAGCTGAGAAGCAGGAAAGAAGGAAAGGAAGAAAACAAAGAAAGAAAGAACTTTCCTATCACAATCTTAGTGTAAATTGATTTCAGCTCTTCTGAATTAGCCTCATTACCTTAGAAACAGTAAATTAAAATGAAACTCGACAAAATTGTAGGGGTTCTCAATGAACTAGGGCTAAGGGTTTTGCCTCATTCATTCATTCTTCAGTATTTATTGAGCGTTTACTATGTGCAGAGCACTGTACTAATTGCTTGGAACGTACAAATTGGCAACAGATAGAGACTGTCCCTGCCCAGTGATGGGCTTACAATCTAATCGGGGGAGACAGACAGACAAAAACAAGAGCAATAAATAGAATCAAGGGGATGAACATCTCATTAAAACAATAGCAATAAATAGAATCAAGGTGATGTACATCTCATTAACAAAATAAATAGGGTGATGAAAGTATATACAATTGAGCCAACGAGCACAGTGCTGAGGGGAGGGGAAGGGAGAGGGGGAGGAGAAGAGGGAAAGGGTGGAAAAGAGGACTTAGCTGAGGAGAGGTGGGGGGGGGGTAGAGTGGGAGCAGGGGGAGCAGAGGGAAAAGGGGAAGCTCAGTCTGGGAAGGCCTCTTGGAGGAGGTGAGCTCTAAGTAGGGTTTTAAAGAGGGGAAGAGAATTAGTTTGGCGGAGATGAGGAGAGAGGGCATTCCAGGACTGCGGGAGGACGTGGCCCAGGGGTCGACGGTGGGATAGGCGAGAACGGGAAATGGTGAGGAGGTGGGCGGCAGAGGAGTGGAGAGTGCGGGGTGGGCAGTAGAAAGAGAGAAGGGAGGACAGGTAGGAGGGGGCAAGGTGATGGAGAGCCTTGAAGCCTAGGGTGAAAAGTTTTTGTTTTGTGCGGAGGTTGATAGGCAACCACTGGAGGTTTTTAAGAAGGGGAGTGACATGCCCAGAGCGTTTCTGCAGGAAGATGAGCCGGGAAGCGGAATGAAGAATAGACTGGAGCAGGGAGAGAAAGGAGGAAGGGAGATCAGAGAGAAGGCTGACACAGTAGTCTAGCTGGGATATAATGAGAGCCTGTAATAGTAAGATAGCCGTTTGGGTGGAGAGGAAAGGGCGGATCTTGGCGATATTATAAAGGTGAGACCGGCAGGTTTTGGTGACGGATTGGATGTGTGGGGTGAACGAGAGAGCCGAGTCAAAGATGACACTGAGGCTGCGGGCTTGAGAGACGGGAAGGATGGTTGTGCCATCCATAGTGATAGGGAAGTCAGGACGAGGACAGGGCTTGGGAGGGAAGATGAGGAGCTCAGTTTTGGCCATGTTGAGTTTTAGGTGGCGGGCAGACATCCAGGTAGAGATGTCTTGTAGGCAGGAGGAGATGCGAGCCTGAAGGGAGGGGGAGAGGACAGGGGCAGAGATGTAGATCTGTGTGTCATCTGCCCAGAGATGATAGTTGAAGCTGTGAGAGCGAATGAGTTCACCAAGGGAGTGAGTGTATATGGAGAACAGAAGAGGGCCAAGGACTGACCCTTGAGGAACCCCAACAGTTAGAGGATGGGAGGGGGAGGAGGAGCCTGCGAAGGAGACCGAGAATGAACGGCCAGAGAGATAAGAGGAGAACCAGGAGATGATGGAGTCCATGAAGCCAAGGTGAGATAAGGTGTGGAGAAGAAGGGGATGGTCAACGTGTCAAAGGCAGCTGAGAGGTCAAGGAGGATTAGGATAGAGCCTCAGCAAAACCAAGTTGTGAGTTCTAATCGCACTGGTGGAAGTGGAATCTTTTTAAGATCCTAACACCAGAGCCAGGAGTAGAACACAGACCTCCAGCCTCAAGAGGCTGTTACTTTTCCTCTAGGCTACAGCAGCCCTCATAAGGGAAAGCCTCCTTCATCCTGTTTCAAGCCGAGGAGAAAGAAAGAAAAAGAAAGGAGAAAGGAGAAAGAAGAAGGAGAAGGGATTTGCAGACAGTGCAGTTTCTCCTTTCTCACACTCCCCACCCGCCCCACTCCTCCCCGGCCTCCGCCCACCAAGCTCCCCACCACTGGCTTCCCGAGGAAGGATGGGAGTATAGGCAAAACCCGACAGGTTGACTGCTACACTCTGCCTCACACATAACACCAGACCCCCAGAGAGACCCTCAGTACTCCTGGGGTCTGAGATACCCAGCAAGGCTGCAGGCTGGACAGACATCTGTTTCCCGTATAACGCCTGCCTTCTCTGCTCCCTGGATTCCATCCATCCCAACCATCCCCCCACTGCTGCCTGCCTCCTCCTAAACTCGCCATGGTTCTGCCTCTCAGAAAAGGGGTTGGGGTGGACACAGTCACAGTCCATCTGATACTGCAGCTCTCCCTTTCCCTCTTCTTTCCCCAAGAGGAGGCCACTGGTCCCACAGAAACACATATTTTCAAGAAATCCAGAGCAGAAAGAAAGGAGTATTAAATAAAGCAGAGATGCAAACATTTCCTCTGTACAAGTGAAGCTTTTACCAGTCGGACTATCAAGTTGGCATTTTTCTACCGTGAATGGGAATTGGGCACAATTTTCTTAGACTTCCTCAAATTGTCCACAAGGCCTAGAAACCTCATTGTACATTGTGTGAATTGACCTCCAGGAACCCACACTTCAGTGGGACAGTCCTCCAGGCCGGGGAGAGACACTGACCAGGGTCTGTAGAGAGAGTAATAGTTGGACGGTCTAAGCTTGGTCATCCCGGGCACCGCTGGGTGATGAGAGGGGAGAAAGAGAAGGACTCATGACTCACCCCCACCTTCTGCAGGAATCCTCATCTGGAGCCATGGAACTGAGCTGGAGAGATGACAGGATTACCGATCTCGAGATCTTGGGCCTCCCAACCTGCGCTCTGGAAAAAGCTGAGAACCATGTTTGTTAGACATATATTTTTTGCGGCTGGGAGGAGGAAACCAGCAGTATCGGAGCAGGAAAGAGATGCGTAGGGGGGTTTTAGACATGCTAGTTTGGAGCAAACACTAGTCTCCCTATCCCCTAAAAACCCTGACCCTAATGCCAAGAGAGGATACACACAGAGACAAGAAGCTGACTGCTGCAATGTCCTATTAAGACTTGCCCAAGATCTCCCTTGCCCCCAGATCCCCAATTGTATTACTCCACAAACTCCAGTGCCCTCTAGACTGAATGCCTGTTGTGGGCAGGGCATGTGTCTGTCCTAGGGATACCTTCCCAAGCGCTCAGTGTAGTGCTCGGTACGCAAGAGGCACGCCATCCATCCGATTGATTGATTGATTGATTGATTGATTCATTGAAGGGGCAGAACCGCATACAAGCTGGATAGAATTCAGTTTCTGGTACAATACCTGCCTTCTGCCCTCCCGGCCCACAGCCCCGTTGACTTGGTCTCAAGCAGGAGTCCTCACAACTCTGCTTCTCAGAGAGAAATAGGGCAGAGGCATCGATAGACACCCCATCTTCCTTCTGACATTAGATCCCACAAGCTTCCACATTAAGCCCAAAAGGGCCCCTTCTCTGGGGACCGAGGCAGGAGAGTGACCCTGCAGACAGAACTGCATTGCACTTTCCAAGCGCCTAATATAGTGCTCTGCACACAGTAAGCCCCCAATAAATACGATTGAAGGAATGAATGATTATAGTCCTAGGGAGGCCTGACTCATCTATAGAATTAGAGGCCCTGGGTCTTCTCAGTGCCAGGCAAGTCAGAGAGAACTGGCTTCCTGCACAGAGCCCAAGTGCCTGGCCTCCCCTGACTGGCAGCCACCTCATGAATCTTCTTCCTCCCTATTATTCACACACACACACACACACACACACACCCTCCCCCCCCCCCTTTGGGGTAGTAATGGAGCCCATTACTGGGAGTTGACTCTGCCCACAGCGTAAGAGAGATGATGGTCGAGGCCGAGGAGAAGCACTTAGCTGCAGCTGCTCTGGAGAGACCAGAACCACCCTCCGGTCTGAGAGCAGCAGCCTGCCCCCTGGTGGCACTAATCGGGATTCGGGGCGGCTGCGCCTCTCTATCGCCGCCTGGTGGCAACAGGCATTGGCCTGGGAGGCTGCCCTTTTCAATAGCCCCGAGATACTACTACCTATTGTTCTGTGCGGTTTCGCCTATTGTATCATCCCCCGGGTGACATCGACCATTTTTTATGGTGTTTGTGAAGCGCTCACTGTGTGCCGGGCACTGTACTAAGCGCTAGGATAGAGAGAAGCTCATCAGTCTGGACACAGTCCACGTCCCTATTAGGACTCACAAATCTTAATCCCCATTTGAGAGATGATATAACTGAGACTCGGAGAAGGGAAGTGACTCGTCCAAGGTCATCCCGCAGACAAGTGGCCGGGGCTGGATTTGAAGCCAGGTCCTTCCGGAATGTTGCCACCAGGCGGCGCTGCTTCTCTCCCAGATGGTGATTCTGGGCGGCCACGCTTCTCTATCGCCATCTGGTGGCACTTTGCTCCTACTGCGCCGGCTTCCTCCCTGGGCCTCCGGCTCCTCTAGGTCGCTTCTGACTCCTTTCCCGGGCCCTCCCCCGGCCTGGAACTGCCTCCCTCTCCCCATATGCCAGACCACCACTCTCCACCTCTTCAGAACATTATTAAGATTATTAAGGTCGCAACTCCGCCAAGAGGCTTTTTCTGATTAAACCCTCTTTTACCGCCCCCCCCACCCCCCCACCGGCTTCTTTGCCTTTCTGTATCCTCCTTAGCCTTGGATCTGTGACCTGTGGACATTCCCTATTTTCCCTGCAGCTCTTATGTGCATATCTGTAAGCTATGCATTTGTGTACAGAAATTTAGCGACTGTGAGCACAGAGGGGGTAGTTGATGATAATATTATTAATAATTATTAGTAATGTGGTTTTCTTCAGCACAAATATGCCAGGCCATGTACTAAGCATTGGGGTAGATACCAAGAAAATCGGTTTGGACACAGTCATTGTCCCACGTAGAGCTCACAGTTGCAATCCCTATTATACAGATTAGGTAACTGAGGCCCAGAGGAGTGAAGTGACTTGCCCAAGGTCACACAGCAGACACGTGGTGGAACCAGGATTAGAACCCATTACCTTTTGATGCCCAGGCCCATTCTCTAGCCTCTAAGGGGAGAATGAAGTGAAAACACACGGTGATTATTGAGCATTTACTTTGTGCAAGGACTGTAGGATGTCCTAGGGGGAGCAGGATACTGAGTTATTATGATATTTGTTAAGTACTTCCTATGTGCCAAACACTGCTTTAAGCGCGAGGGTAGATACGAGGTAATCAGGTTATCCCACATGGGGCTCTCAGTCTTAATCCCAATTTTACAGATGAGGTAACTGAGGCATAAAGAAGTTAAGTGACTTGTCACACAGAGGACAAGTGGCAGAGATGGGATTAAAACCCACATCCTCTGGCCCTCCAGCCCGTGCTCTTGCCATGAGGCCAGGTTGCTGCGGGCAGGCAATGCGTGTGTCCTATTGTATTCTCCCAAGCGCTTCATACCGTGTTTGGCACGCAGTAAGTGCTCCGTCATGTCTGGCCGTTGGGAGATCTGGCGTTGGGAGATCTGGCCCCGGAAGACATGCCTGAATGAGCGACTGTGGAGGTACAAGTCACTCCACCCTGCCCTCCGTCCCTAGCTAAAAAAGACATGCGTTGGACACTTCGGGCCCCAGGGGAACCATTTGTCTGATAGAAAGGGAGAGATGGGGTGGGGGCATAAACAATCCAGTTTCACAAACGTGCGCCTCCCCCAAAACACGGATTGCCCAGTAGAGATGAGATTTGACAGTCGCAGCTAAGCACACTGCTACATCTTGCAGCTCTAAACCCTTAACTAACACCATCTTCATATTCCCCAGTCCATTAGTTGTTCTCCAGGGACTGGATGCCCAGAACAACTACAGACTGGGCCAAATTCAGGCCCCACATTCCCGCTGAATTACGCCAGAACTGAAGTCCGCACGGCTCTGCTCCTCAAAGAGGAACAGCATAGGCGTGCTAATGCTACCCTGTCCTACTCCTGATACTGGACCCTCCCTCTACCCCCCAGAAGCCACGGCTGTCGAGGCCACAAGCGTCCCTTCTCTGAGGACTGAAGCTGTGCAAAATGAGCCCGTGAACAGGACTGGGGGCAAAGGAAGGTTCGATCCATTTAGAGAATTAAGGGCCTCGGGTCTTGTCCATTCCACAGCCGGGTCAGACCGAACCGGTTCCCTGCACAGAGCCCCCGTCTCCGTTTCCAGCACCAGCCTCTGTGCTGGGGGTGGCAGCCCCCTCCTCTCTTTTCTTCTCATCCAGAGATGAACTCTGAAGAATGGAAATCCAAGTACAAACATATTCACCAACCACAAACACCACTTTCCCTCAGAGGTGGTGGCACAGCTCCTGACTCCATCTCTCCCCAAGGATTATTATGGTGGTATTAGTTAAGCACTTACTATGTGCCAAGCACTGTTGTAACTGCTGGGGTAAATACAAGGTCATCAGGATGTCCCACGTGGGGCTTACAGTCTTAACCCCCATTTTACAGATGAGGTAAATGAAGCACAGAGAAGTTAAGCACCTTGCCCAAGATCACACAGCAGGCCAGTGGAAGAGATGGGATTAAAACTCACATCCTCTGACTCCCAAATCCGTGTCCTTTCCACTAAGCCATGCTGCTTCTGACAAAGTCCCTGACCCTTGGGTCTCACAGTCTAAATCCCCATTTTCCAGATGAAGGAACTAAGGCCCAGAGAAGTAAAGCGATTTACCCCAAGCCACTCAGCAGACAAGCGGTGGAGCAGGGATTAGAACTCATGACCTTCTGAATCCCAGGCCTGTGCTCTGTCCACTACACTGGGCCGCTTCTCTTGGGAAATGCGCTGCTGTGGACATGGAAGGGGTCCCCACGTCCATAGGAGCTACCACTAGCAGACATGGTGAGGGTCCCCACTTGCAGAGAAGGGTGTGTGGGGCTCCAGGTCTGCTCATTTGGTCAAGCCCAAGTCAGCTCCCTGCCCCGAACCCCAGTTCCTGAATCTGGAACTAGGCTTCGCGTGAACAGCGGCAGCCCCCTCCTCATTACTCTCCCCAGAGCTAACCCCATCTTTCATGCACGCAAGCACACACACCCCACCTTTGCTTTGAGTGGGACTGCACTACAGAGCTCCATCTTTCAGTGGTGGGGTGCATTTGGGAATTGACCTGACTGCCCAAGTGCAGGGGGATAAACTTCAAGGGTGGGGAGTTGTGATGAGCCACAACTGTAGAGAGAGCAGTAGCCAGTAGGATTCTCTCCTTGGTCATCCAGCCCCCATCTGCAGAGTTCTGGAGGAGAAGACCTGTGGGGCTTTCCTCCTCTCAGAGTTTAGAACCAATGGACCCAGAATTAGGGGTCTTGGAACGTACCATAAATGCCTCCTCTGGAGCTGGAGAAGAGGATCTTTGGTCTCATGGGAGAGAGGCGACCCTGGAGCCATCCTCCCAGCTCATGTGTTATGCCACTTCATTTCCCCCTGCACTTAGCTGGTCACTGGGTAATTCGATTCCGCTGCTTTGGACGCTCCCGCTGACGGTAGGGAAACGTCAATTTTCTAAAGCCTGACAGGTCCTGACTCTGCAGAGAACCAGCCATGAGCATCAGGAAAGCCCTTTGGCATCAGGATCGCGGAGCAGGTGACCAGGTGATGATGCAGAGACTCTTCTTGTGAATTAATCAGGGATGAGCTCTACTCAGGGAAACCAAAGGTCTCACGGTTCCCCCAGGCTTTAACCACTTGATAAATTAATCGTTGGAATTTAATGAGCTCTTTCAGTGTGTAGAGCAGTGGACTGTGCTTGGGAGAGGCCAAGAGAACAGAGTTGGTAGGCACGTAGACATACGCAGACATACGAGGTAGACAATCACACCTCCCCCCTTCAAAGCCCTCGTGAAGCCTCACCTCCTCCAAGAGGCCTTCCTGGACTAAGCTCCCTCTTCTCTCCGCTCCCCCTTCCCTCCACATGCCTCCGACTCACTCCCTTTGCTTCACCCCTCTCTCCCTGCCCCAAAGCACTTGGGTATATATGTACATATCTATAATTCTCTTTATGTACATCGATGCCTGTTTAGTCATTTTGATGTATTTATCTACAATTCTGTAGATTTATATTGATGCCTGCTTACTTGTTTTGAAGTCTGTCTCCCCTCTTCTAAACTGTAAGCCTAGTGTAGACAGGGATTGTCTCTCTGGCTGAATTGCATTTTCCAAGTGCTTAGTACAGTGCTCTGCATACAGTGAGCACTCAATAAATGTGATGGAATGAATGAATGGATGAAAGTGTTCTCTGCCCAGAACAAGCTTACAGAATTGAAGGACTGTCTAGAGTCAATTAATCAGAGGTATTGATTGAACCCTTACTGTGGAAAGTGTGGTAATGAAACTGCAATAATTGAGGCACCACCTTTGGTGGAAACAAAGCCTTACCCCTGGTGACCCCATTTTGTGCAACAGGGAAGAGAACTCTGAAAATGCCAGTATGAAAATGATCTTCTGGTTTAGAAAATCCTTTGTAACTTGCCGAATTTTACTACCGACCATTTGAGACTATGGCAACAAGCTCTGGCGCCTAAGATGACCTTATCTGGGAATCAACATGTCTATGGGAGTGGCTGAAATGCACATCTAAGTGTGTGGGGGCTATTGTGGGGATATAAAGGTAACCGAAAAAGCGTGACTCCCAAGGCGTGGTGTTTGATCATTCTGCAGAATAAAATTTGGTGACCATGGAAACCATGAATGGTCTCATCGACCATGCAGAGCAACAAACAGGCATGATTTTACAAGTAACATTACTGGGTGCTGAGCACTGTACTGAGTGCTTGGGAAAGGACTAGACAAAAGAGTTGGTAGACACATTCCCCGTCCACAACGAGCTTATGCGGACGTGTGTAGCGGAGAAGAGGATGAGACGTTACTTGGAAGTTCTCTTCAGTGAGGAGTAAGACTCTCATTCCACCTTTCTGGATGCTCCTGTTTTTAAGTGGTATTTTGTTAAACCCTTTACTATGTGCCAGGAACTGTTCTAAACACTGGGGCAGATATGAGCTGTTCAGGCGGGACACGGTCCATGTCTCATGTCACAGTCTTCATCCCATTTTACAGATGAGGTAACTGAGGTAGAGGGAAGTTAAGTGACGTGTCCAGGTCACATATCAGATAAGCGGCAGAGCAGGGATTAGGACTCAGGTCTTTCTGACTTCCGGGGCCAGGCTCTCTGCACTAGGACACACTGCTTAGCGCTTAAATGCCATAATAATACTAATGACATGGCTTCAGCTGTCACATCAGAATGAATGACTCCCAAAGCCATCTCTCCACCCATCTGCTGTGTGAGAGTGGGAAAAGCTTTTTCTTTCAGGACAGTGTCATCAAGTCATCAATTATGCTTCCACTCAACTATTTCCCCTCTCTGCAATTTATATCAATGCCCGTCTCCCCTTCTAGTCTGTAAGCTCGTTGCGGGCAGGGGACGTGGCTTCTAAGATGTACTGGACTCCTCCAAGCGCTCTGTACAATGCTCTGCACACAGTGAGTGCTTGATGCCATTAATGAGCTCATCGTGATTATATAACAATTATACCACCTCCGCAAATATTTAGATAGACTCACAGCAGCATCCATAAATACCAGCAACCCAAAAAGTGGTTATAAGAGAGAGATTTTGCCCTTCGGAATTGGAAAAACAGAAGTAATCAGAAATCACGGTATTAGCTCCACGAGGGCCAGGGAATGCGTCCAACTTGATTTACCTGTGGCCCCCTCAGCTCCTGATACAGGGTCTGGCACATAGTAAATGCTTAACAAATACCATTATTAGTAATAACATACTGTATCATGTTGCTATATTAGCACTACCGTATTGTATCATACTGTATCATGTTGCTATATTACCGATTTCGTTTATTACTGTTTATTGTTGTCAGTGCTGCCACCCACCTCTCTGGCCGCGCCATGTCCCTCCTCCCCCCCTCCGCCCTCCCGCCCCTTCCTATCCTCCCCTTCCCCTTCCCCTCTCTCGCTCAGCTCTTTCCCGCTCTCTCCTCTGTCTCCTCCCCCCCTCCCCTCTCCCGCCCTAGAACTCCACTTTACCAGCGTTACCCCTCTTCCCCCTCCCCCTACTCTTCCCCCCACCAAACCCCCTCTTCACCCCCTCCCCCCTTCTCTCTTCCCCACCCACGCCCCATCCCAGTCCTCTTGTCCCACCGCCACCCCTCATCCCCCTCTCCCCGTCCAGGGCCCCGCCACCTCCTTCCCAACCAAACCCTCCCCTCCCCCCGCCCTTCCCCCCCTCCCCCCGCCCTTCCCCCCCTTCCCCCCTTGCACCCACAGCTACTTTCAAGTGTGGCCTCTGGAACCCCCGCTCTATTACAGGCAAGCTACCTTTCATCCATGACCTTTTCCTCTCTCGCTCTCTCCTCCTCCTCGCCCTATCGGAAACGTGGCTCTCTCCCAAAGACACGGTCTCCGCAGCCCCTCTCTCCAGCGGAGGCCTCTCCTTCTCCCATTCCCCCAGACTCACCGGTAAGGGAGGAGGCGTCGGCTTCCTCCTCTCGCCCCGTTGCCGCTTCCGCACTATCCCTCCTCCCCCCTCCCTCTCCTTCCCCTCCTTCGAAGCCCATATCATTCGCCTCTACCACCCCCTCCAGTTACTTGTCGCCGTCATCTACCACCCTCCCGGTCCCACCTCCGACTTCTTCAACCACCTTGACCCCTTTCTCACCTTCCTTCTCTCCTTCTCTCTGCCCACTCTGATCCTTGGAGACTTCAACATCCATATGGATGTACCCGACGACTCCTCTGCCGCCCGCCTGCTATCCCTCCTCGACTCTGCCGACCTCCTCCTCCACCATACCGCGCCCACTCACCGACTCGGTCACACCCTCGATCTCGTCATCTCCTACCGCTGCACTATCTCCTCCCTCACCAACTCTGAAATCTCTCTCTCTGACCATAACCTTCTCACCTGCCTCATCTCTCACACTCCCTCCCCCTGCAAATCTTCGCTACTGCCCCACAGAGACCTCCGCTCTCTCGATCCCATCCGTCTTTCCAATAGCATCTCTCCTCACCTTGCCGCCCTGTCCTCTCTTCCCACTCTCGATGATCGGGTCTCCGCTCTCAACTCCACCCTCTCTACTCATCTCGACTCTCTCACCCCCCTTTCCCTCCGCCGCTCTCGCTCCACTAACCCACAGCCCTGGATCACCTCCTCCGTCCGCCTCCTACGCTCCTATGCTCAAGCTGCTGAGCGCTGCTGGCGAAAGTCCAAGGACCAAGCCGACCTCACACACTTCAAATTTATCCTTTCCTGCCTTAACTCTGCCCTCTCCTCCGCCAGGCAAAGCTTCTTCTCCTCCCTCATCGACACCCATGCCTGTCACCCCCGCCGATTGTTCCGGACCTTTAACTCTCTCCTTAGGCCCCCTGTTCCTCCCCCTCCCCCATCTCTCACCCCCAATGATCTGGCCACCTATTTCCTCACGAAAATCAACACGATCAGGTCTGAGCTCCCCAAAGTCACCCCTCCGCCTCTCCCCTCCCCCACACCAACCCTCTCCCCTACTTTCCCATCCTTCCCTGCAGTATCCTCAGAGAAGATCTCCTCCCTCCTCGCAAGTGCCACCCCCTCCACCTGCGCCTCGGACCCCATTCCCTCTCACCTTCTTAAAACCATCGCCCCTGCCCTCCTACCTTCCTTAACTTCTATTTTTAACCACTCAATCTCCAATGGCTCCTTCCCCTCTGCCTTCAAACATCCCCACGTCTTCCCCATCCTAAAAAAACCCGCTCTTGACCCCACTTCCCCCTCCAGTTATCGCCCTATCTCCCTACTACCCTTCCTTTCCAAAATTCTAGAACGAGTCGTCTACAATCGATGCTTAGAATTCCTTAACTCCCATTCTCTCTTAGACCCCCTCCAATCTGGCTTCCGTCCCCTCCACTCTACCGAGACTGCTCTCTCTAAGGTCACCCATGACCTCCTTCTTGCCAAATCCAATGGCTCCTACTCCATTCTGATCCTCCTTGACCTCTCTGCTGCCTTTGGCACTGTCGACCATCCCCTCCTCCTCCATACCTTATCTCACCTTGGCTTCACGGACTCCGTCCTCTCCTGGTTCTCCTCTTACCTCTCTGGCCGGTCATTCTCGGTCTCCTTCGCTGGCGCCTCCTCCCCCTCCCATTCTTTAATTGTTGGAGTTCCTCAAGGGTCAGTTCTTGGCCCTCTTCTGTTCTCCATTTACACTCACTCCCTCGGTAAACTCATTCGCTCTCACGGCTTTGACTACCATCTCTACGCAGATGACACGCAGATCTACATCTCCGCCCCGTCCTCTCCCCCTCCCTTCAGGCTCGCATCTCCTCCTGCCTCCAGGACATCTCCACCTGGATGTCGGCCCGCCACCTAAAACTCAACATGAGCAAGACTGAGCTCCTCATCTTCCCTCCCAAACCCGGTCCTCTCCCAGACTTCTCTATCACCGTGGATGGCACGACCATCCTTCCCGTCTCTCAGGCCCGCAATCTCGGTGTCATCCTTGACTCGTCCCTCTCGTTCACCCCACACATCCTATCCGTTACCAAGACCTGCCGGTTTCACCTCTACAATATCGCCAAGATCCGCCCTTTCCTCTCCACCCAAACGGCTACCTTACTGTTACGGGCTCTCGTTATATCCCGGCTAGACTACTGTGTCAGCCTTCTCTCTGACCTCCCTTCCTCCTCTCTCGCCCCGCTCGGTCTATTCTTCACTCCGCTGCCCGGCTCATCTTCCTGCAGAAATGATCTGGGCATGTCACTCCCCTTCTTAAACAACTCCAGTGGTTGCCTATCGACCTCCGCTCCAAACAAAAACTCCTCACTCTAGGCTTCAAAGCTCTCCATCACCTTGCCCCTTCCTACCTCTCCTCCCTTCTCTCTTTCTACCGCCCACCCCGCACGCTCCGCTCCTCTGCCGCCCACCTCCTCACCGTCCCTCGGTCTCGCCTATCCCGCCGTCGACCCCTGGGCCACGTCCTCCCGCGGTCCTGGAACGCCCTCCCTCCTCACCTCCGCCAAACTGATTCTCTTTCCCTCTTCAAAACCCTACTTAAAAATCACCTCCTCCAAGAGGCCTTCCCAGACTGAGCTCCTCTTCCCCCTCTACTCCCTCTGCCATCCCCCCTTTACCTCTCTGCAGCTAAAGCCTCATTTTCCCCTTTTCCCTCTGCTCCTCCACCTCTCCCTTCCCATCCCCACAGCACTGTACTCGTCCGCTCAACTGTATATATTTTTGTTACCCTATTTATTTTGTTAATGAATTGTACATCGCCTTGATTCTATTTAGTTGCCATTGTTTTTACGAGATGTTCTTCCCCTTGACGCTGTTTATTGCCATTGTTCTTGTCTGTCCGTCTCCCCCGATTAGACTGTAAGCCCGTCAAACGGCAGGGACTGTCTCTACCTGTTGCCGACTTGTTCATCCCAAGCGCTTAGTACAGTGCTCTGCACATTGTAAGCGCTCAATAAATACTATTGAATGAATGAATGAATGAATGAATGAACTGACAAACACGATCCCCGACCCGATGACTTAAATGGCGAGGCAGATGTTCGTGAGGATGAATCGCTGACTCACGATCTATGATATCATTTACAGATTCGGAGACGAGCGCCGCGGGGCCGGGGCCGAGAGCGACTGCCCAGATCTCCCAGATCCCCCCACTTCCTCTACTCCCACTCTCTTGAGCCTCGCACTTTATTCACCGCACCCTTGGCCCCAGGGCACTCACGCCCAGAGCCTAAGGGCATCGATTGAGATTGATGACCATTTCTGCCTCTAGACTGTCAGCTTTTTGTGGTATTGGACTTTCCCGGGCGCTCGTGATGGCTTTCGGTGCACGGTAAGCACTTCGTCACGGAATGAATTGAGGAAGTTATCCAGGGAGGCTCGCTGACCCGCGCAAAGCTGCATGGCAAACCAGGGGCAGACCTGGGATGAGCATTTCCCCAACAGCTCGAACTTCAGGGCCACGTGGTCGACCCGGGGACAGGCTCAAGGACGATTACGCTCCAAGTAGAAGCGGGGGAGTGCTGCCCAGATGCAAGGAATCCAACACCCAAAGACCATCTCAGAGAAGGAGAGTGAAACCTAGACCCCAAACTAAACCAAACTCCAAAAAACAAACTTCTTCGGTTTCTTGCTTTGAATTCTCAATGGAATCTGTTAAACGCTCACTATGTGCCGGGCACCGTACTAAGCGCTGGGGTCGATCAAAGGGAATCAGGTTGGACAAAGCCCATTTCCCACAGAGGGCACACAGTCTTAATGCCCACGTTACAGATGAGGTCACTGAGGCTCTGAGAAGGTCAGCAACTTGCCCGAGGTCACACAGTCGTCACGAGGCAGAGCCAGGCTGAGACCCCCAGGTCCCTCCGACCTGACGGGAGGTGGGGGTACAGAGGTAGGTAGATTTTGAGAGGAAGAGGGAGACCTCTTCTGGAGAGAACGCTGAGGAGGACGGGAGAATCGAAGAGGGGACTGGAGGAAGAATAGCCTGGATGGGTGCAAGGGAGATTTTAGGGCCATCACGCTTGATGATTTCGAGCATTCGGGAGGGGGGTGCGGGGCCGGGGGCCGGGTTGTTCGAGAAGGAGCGGACGGAGAACGTGGCTACTGATCTGTTAGATCGTGCTCTCCCGAGAGCTGAGTACAGAGCTCTGCACGCAGCAAGGGCTCGATAAATATGTCACGGTGAGTTCAAAGTCCCCATCTCACGGGTCCTGTAACCTCGGCGTTATCTTCGATTCATCGCTCTCATCCGACCCGATCCGTCACCCAAACCTGGTGGTTCTTCTACCTTCACGACATTTCTGGAATTCCACGCTTTCTTCTCCATCCAAACCAGTGCTCCGCAAGGCCAACGACACTTAGGACAGTGCCCAGAAATTGGTATAGTGCCTTCACATAGTAAGTGTGGAGTGGATACCTTTATAAAAAAAAAAATGCAAACAGCTACCATGATGATCCAAACACTTATCCAATATCCCTTTCTAACTACAGCACCAACCTCCTCGCTAATCTCTCTTCCTCCTGCTCTCCCCACTTTGGCCCATCCTTCACTCTGCTGCCCAGATCGTTTTTCACAAAAAGAGCATCGACTCCATGTTTCCCCACTCCTCCGGAACCTCTGGGAGTTACCCATCCACCTCCGCATCCAAAAAAAATTCCTTACCGCTGCCTTGAAAGACTCTTTCCCTCCTACCTCACTTCTCCCATTCCCTGCTCCAACCCAGCCCACACGCTCTGCTCCTCTAATGCCAACCCACTCACTTGTACCTCCATCTCCTCTCTCTCTCTTGCCACCCACCCCTCCCCCATCCTGCCTCTGGCCGGGAACGGCCTCCCCTGCCCTATCTGACAGACAGCTGCTCTCCCCAGATTCAAATCCTTAACGAGTCATCTCCCCTGAGAGGCTTTCCTCAGCTAAACCCTTTTTTGCCTCTACTCCCTCTCCTTTCTGGGTCATCTACTTGCTTGGATATGAACCCTTGAAGTGCTTCCTCTTCACCTCCACCTTCTTTCCAAACCAATGATGGACATAGCCAGCTGAAATGGATTTCAGTGTCTGTTTCTCCCTCTGGACTGTAAGCTCACTGTGGCCAGGGAACACGTCGAGCAACCCTATTGCACTGTAACCCCTCTCCCTCCTCCCCGCCTCCTGGTCCCAAACGCTTATTACAGTGCTCTGCCCACCGTAAGCGCTCAGTAAATACCACTGACTGATGGATTAATGGACTGTCCGTTGGTTTGGATGTGTAGAGACCCATAATGATGTTGGTTTATTTCGATGCCTGTTGACTTCTTTTGAGGTCCGTCTCCCCCCTTCTAGACCATCAGCCCAGCGTGAGCAGCGATCGTCTCTCTCTGCTGCTGAATTGTCCTTTCCAAGCATTCCGTACAGTGCTCTGCACGCATGGCACTCCCATGCTTTTTGGTGCCTCCCCTTACTTACTCCTTCATTCATCCTGCCTCTCATCCCTCCCACGCCACACGGGTATCTACCCGTACCGTGCCGGGCGGCAGTCGTGTAGGAGAAAGTCCAAAGTAGACTGCTTCCAAATTTTTATCGAGAATACTCTCGGATGCGCTACCGGAACGATGGCGGATGGAAGCGGGTCGTTCTGGGAGAGAAGCATCCGGGGCGTCGCTACGGGTCGGAGATGATTCGACGGCATAAGAACATGTATGCATCTGGAAGTTCTTTATTGACTTGTGTTAATATCCGTCTCCCCCCTTTGACTGTGAGCTCTTTGGGGGCAGGAATATGTCTGTGGGTTGTTAGATTGTACTCTCCCAAGCACTTACTACGATGCTTTGCACACAGAGTTCCCGAAGGGTTCTTGGTTGTTTGTTTGTGGTATTTGCTCAGCGATGACTGTGGGTCGGGCACTGTCCTAAATGCTGAGGTAGACACAAGAGAGCCCAGTTGGCCGGTGTCCCTGTCCCGTATGGGGCTCCACCATCTTAATTCCCATTTGAACGATGAGGTCACTGAGGTGCAGAGAAGCAAAGTAACTCGCCCAGAGTCACACAGCAATTGAATGGCAGAGCCTGGATTAGAACCTTCCGACTCCCAGGCCCGCGTTCTAGCCACTAGGCCACGTTACTTCCTTGGGTCCCATCTGGCGGGGGGTACCAAAAGGGACCGGCGGGACCAAGGCCCTGGAGCTGCGGGCTCTGGGATCCCGGGCCCGCCTAGGCCTGTGGCTGGCCTCCATGACGCCACAGACACCGCCCCCGGACTTAATTATCAAGTGCTTACTCTGATGCCCAACGATGTGCTAAGCACTGGAGGAGGTTCCTGATCGTCGGGCCTGGCACAGTCCTATCGACCGAGTGCTCGCTATGTGCAGAGTGCCGTCCCGAGGTACCGTGTTGAATCCCGTAACCGAGAAGCCAGACGCGGGCTTGTCTGACGAACGGTCCCCGAGCTGGGCCTCTGCACGTGGAGTCGCTTGTAGGCTCCGTCCCTGGTGGGACTGAATAAGATGAGGGTTTGTGGCTACCCGGGGAAGAAGGGGCCTTGTGGCTTCCTGGGCAGTAGACAGAGCTTCTACCGCCTATTGGTCCAGTGGTCCTGGCCAGGGCTGGAGGAAAACGTAGCCACGGGGACCTTTCCCCACCGACTCGCACAGCTTTTCCATCTGCTTCCCAGCGAGAGCGCTGGCCCGCCGGGTCACGAGACCCGGGTCCTCATCACCGCTCGGACGCTTGCCGCGCCGTGCGACCCCGAGCGAGTCGCTTCACCTCTCCGGAACCCCGTTTCCTCAATTGCTATAAGGGGATCCGATGCCTATCCGTCCATCGATCCTACTTATTGAGCCCTGGCTCTGTGCAGAGCACACTGCACTAAGCGGTTGGGACAGGACGATAGAAGAGTGGGTAGACCCATTCCCCGCCCATAGCAAGCTTACAGTCCAGAGGAGGAGATGGACATTCATGGGAATAAATAGATACATTGCAGAGATGGAGAGACTGCTGTGGGGCTGAGTGGGTGAGGGGAATAAAGGGAGCCCATCAGGGCGACGCAGAACAGACCAAGAGAACAAATGAGGACGGGGAAGTCTTCTCGGAGAAGACGCAGCCTCAGTAAGTCTTTGATTGGGCAGGGAGCTGTCGTCCATTGGATAGGAAGAGGGAGGGCGATCCAGGTTGTGGCGGGAGACCCGTGAGGTGAAGGAAGGGGGTGAGGTGATCCAACGCTTGAAAACCAACGGTAAGGCGTATCTGCTCGGCACAGAAGGGTTCGGGCAACCGCTGCAGGTTCTTGAGGAGCAGGGAGACAGAAACTGAATGTTTCTGTAGACAAATCATCCGGGCAGCACAGTGAAGTCAAGGCTAGATTGGGGAGAGGCAGGAGGCAGGGATCGAGGTGGTAAAAGGACAAGCGCTCGGCTAAGCGGACTACCGGTTGGGATGGAGAGGAAAGCCTAGATTTGACTGATGGCGTGAAGGTTAAACTGACAGGATCTAATGACACACTGAATATCTAGGTTGAATGAGAGAGAGAGATGATTTTTCTACAAAAAGTTCAGTCCCCATCTCCCCGCTCCTCAAGAACCTCCAGTCTGTCAGAGGCAGGAGGCGGTCAGTCAGTCATTGGTGTTTATTGAGTGCTTACCGTTGTGCAGAGCACTGTATTAACCACCCTGGGAGAGAACGGCAAAAGAGACAGACATATTCCCCGCCCACAACCTGCAGGCCCTCCCCACCAGACCGGAAGTCCCGTGAGGGTTGGAGGCTGTGTCCGATCAGATCATCTGACATCTAGCCCCGCTTTTGGCACTTAACACAAGTCAAGGAGCTGTAATGCATTCACTGATTTATCCATATTAACGTCTGCCTCCCCCTCTGGACTGTGAGCTTGTGGTGGGCAGGGAAAGTGTCTCTTATACGGTTGTGTGGCACTCTGCCCAGCACTTAGTGCTTGGCACACAGAAACGCTCGATAAATACAATTGAATGAATGAAGGAATGAATGAACAGTTTTCATCATCCTTGTCATTCATACCCCACTGCATCTGGAAAGATAAGACCACCGAAGAGCAAAGGTTTGGAGGAGGGGGGCGGGACAGGTCTAGGTCCTTGGGCTCATTTACACAAAAAAGCTCATTACAAGGGCAGGGAACATCTCCACCCATTATTCATTCCTATTAATGTCTAACTCCCTCCTCTTATAGACCGAATGCTCTCTATGGGCAGGGAACCGGTCTGCTAATTCTGTGGGATAGGACTCTCCCGAGAGCTTAGTAGAGGGCTCCGCCCACAGTTAGTGCTGGATAAATACCGGGGATCAAACGATGAAGACAGGAGGGCCGGCCATATGCCGGGTGACAGGATAGACGTTGAGAGCAGAGGCCACCCGGAGTTGCTCCAGAGGAAGGCCTGGCCCTCTGTCGGTGGCCTCTGGCGGGGAGGGAGAGGAGGGGTTGGCGGGCGGCCACCTGTCCATGGCTCGGCGGCTTCTGTGGCGATGGTGATGGCGGGTGTCTGGTCATCCTGGGGCCGCTCACCTGGGGCCATCTCAGAGCTGAAAGACATAGGGATCTGAGCTGGACGATCCACGGCAAAGGACTCAGTCGATCAAATTTTCAATCGATCAATCAATCGATCATCTTAACTGAGTGTTTCCCAAGTGCAGAGCACTATGCTGAGCACTTGGGAGAGCACAATACAATAGAGTTACTACTACTACTACTACTCACAATAGTAATAATAATGGCATTTACTAAGAGCTTACTATGTGTCAATCCAGGTTCTAAGTGCTGTGGCAGGTACAAGTTAATCAGGTCGGACACAATCCCTGTCCCAAGTGGGGCGCGCCGTCAAAGTAAGAGAGGGAATAGGTGTTAGATCCCCATTTTACAGTTGAGGAAACTGAAGCACAGAGAAGTGAATCATCTTGGCCAAGGTGCCTCAGCAAGCAACCGGCCGAGCAACCGGGAGTCCTCTGACTCCCAGGCCAGTGCTCTGCCCACTGGGACAATGACAGTTGAAGTTGGTAGCTTGGCAGCTCCACTCAGGTTCAACTGGTCCTGCAGTTGTCCCCCCTTTCTTTGTCTCTGACCTCCCTCGATGAGTGGTTTCAGCCCCAGATCACCTCACATCACTTCTCTTGATTTACTCAAGACAATTCTGGCTATTGCAGTAACTCAAATCACTTAAAGACTGGATTGCCTCAAGACAACTTAATTGCAAAGACCAAAGGACTCTCCGGCCCTGCTTATCAGTATTAACAGATCACTTAGAACAAAGCAGATGTGGGGGTTGGATGGAAAATACCTGTGGGGTTGTCTGCTTTCTCTTCTAAAGGATTTCCCTGTATTCTTCTGATAATCTAAACGTTATACCAAAGGTATATACAGAAACTCTGTATTGCTTGGAGTTGTGCAGGCCTTGATGGACAGAGATAAGTTTGCCACTAAACCAGAGACTCACTGCTAACACTCATAGAAATAAACTTGTCTCTGACCTAGCCTTTAAACACAGTGGACTGTTTGGGAAGTTTTCGGATCCCTGCCTTCAAAGTAGCTAAAAATCTACTAGAAGTAACAGACCTGAGTTTTCCTCTTCTAATAATAACCATGACCATGGTAATAACGGTGGCATCTGTTAGGCGTTAACTCTGTGCCAAGCACTATACTAGCCACTGGGACAACCACGAGCTAACCCGATAAGACACCGTCTGCCCAGAAGGAGGTCCCGGTCGGAGGAAGACGGAGCACGGGTTCCGAACGCCTGTTTTCAGAAAGGGAAAGAGAAGCCGAGGGAAGGGAAATGACTTAATGTTGGTATTTGTTAAGCGCTTACTATGTGCCGAGCACTGTTCTAAGCGCTGGGGTAGACATAGGGGAATCAGGTTGTCCCACGTGGGGCTCACAGTCTTAATCCCCATTTTACCGATGAGGGAACTGAGGCACGGAGAAGTTAAGTGACTTGCCCACAGTCACACAGCCGACAAGTGGCAGAGCTGGGATTCGAACTCATGAGCCCTGACTCCAAAGCCCGTCAGCTCCAAAGCCCTGACTCCAAAGCCCTGACTCCAAAGCCCGGACTTGTCCGGGGCCCCATAGCACTAGACTCCTCATGTTGCAGATGAGGGAACGGAGGCACAATGTAGTTGGTGACTTGCCCAGGGTCACACAGCAGGCACTTAAGTGCTTACTGCATGCAGAGCACTGTACTAAGCAGAGGAAAGAGGCCACACTCCCTGCCCAAAATGAGCTTACCATCCAGAGGGGGGATGGACATTAATTTAAATTCCTCTTGTACATTCAATCACTCAATTCAATCCTACTTACAGAGCTCTTACTTTGTGCACAACACTGGACTAACCACTTGGGAGTGGACAAGACAACAATTCTCTGGACCGTTAGGTCACTGTGAGCAGGGAATGTCACTATTCATTGTGGAATTGGACTCTCCCAAGGTCTTAGTACAGTACTCTCCACACACAGTAAGTGTTTGATAAATATCACTGACAGCATCAATAATAAATGGCCACATTCCCTGCCCATGAGGAGCTAGAGCTGTCTAGAGCAGGAGAGACAGATGCCAATACAAATAAATAAATGAAATATTTGGACATAAGTGCTATGGTGCTGGGAGGGGAGGATTATGGGGGTCTGAGGGATGTGCTGAGGGGGAAGGTCAGATACCCCATTAATGGTGGATAGAACAGGACAGAAGTTGTTGACCAAACTACAGCCAGGCAATGTGCCCCCCAATTTTTTAAGGGAATAAAAAGGAGAATGATATTTGTCTTAAACTAGGTCTTTCCCTGTCATGAAAAAGAACCAAGAAAGGTTGGCGTGCGTTTCAGGGGACATCAGATCTTCAAGAATAGGGGGAGTGTCTCCTGCCTATGGGACTGTCCCAGGAATCTCCTATGGTGCGCTGCACAAAGAAGCCTTCCTTGACTAAGCCCCCCTCTCCTCTTCCACTCTCTTCTCCATCGCCCTGACTTGCTCCCTTCTTTCATTGCCCCCCTTCCCAGCCCCACACCATTTAACTCCAGATCTGTCATTTATTGATTGCTATTAGTGTCTTTTTCCCCCTCTGCAGGGTCAGCTCATAGTGGGCAAGGAATATGTCTATTTTATTTTAATATGTCTGCCCAAGCATTTAGGACAGGGCTCTGCACTCAGCAAATGCTCAAGAAATACGATTTAATGAATGAGTGAATGATAGGAATAATAATTATGGTATTTGTTAAGCGCTGGCTGAAAGCAGACAAGCATGAAATACGACTGAATGAAAGTTCAGAGAAAATAAAAAAATCAAAACCTTGTAGACAAGCAGTGTGGCCCAGTGACTAGAGCATGGGCCTGGGAGTCAAGAGGACCCTGCTGTGCCACTTGCCTGCTAGGTGACACCAGACAAACCACTTCACTTCTCTGCACCTCAGTGGGACTTTTGACATTCACTGTGTCAAATCTGATTAGCTTGTATCGCTCCCAAACTGACACACTACCTAGCACACAGTAAGGACTTAACAAATACCAGTTAAAAAAAAAGAAGTACTGGGATTGGCTCCCCTTTATTCACCCCCCCTCAGCCCCATGGAACTTACGTATGTATCTAGAATATACTGATTTCTATTCAGGTCTGTCTCCCCGCTTGACTAAAGATCACTGTGGGCAGGGAATGTGTCTAGGTGTTATAGTGTACTCTCCCAAGAGCTTAGTACAGTCCTCTGTACCCAGTAAGTGCTCATTCTACAGGGGGGAGACAGACATTCATATAATACAAGC
Source organism: Ornithorhynchus anatinus (assembly GCF_004115215.2). Lineage (NCBI taxonomy): Eukaryota > Metazoa > Chordata > Mammalia > Monotremata > Ornithorhynchidae > Ornithorhynchus > Ornithorhynchus anatinus. The sequence continues at coordinate 21,392,249 of NC_041731.1, read as the reverse complement.
CAGGGATGGACATTAGTGCCCTGGGACTGGGAAGAGGGATGAAAAAAGGGAGCAAGTCAGGGCGAAGCGGAAGGGACTGGGAAAAGTGGAAAGGGGGGCTTAATCGGGGAAGGCCTCCCAAGTGTGTAATACAGTGCTCTGCACACAGTAAGCGCTCAATACATATGACTGACAGTCCAACCTGAGTAACGAATGGTGGTCGGACTGATTGACAACATGGTTAGAGACGGGAAATATCGAGAGCCTCAGATGATACTCGACACCCACTCCCTCTCTCTGGTATCCCCTAGGTTTTCCAGGGGGTTTCTTCCAAACAGATTTGCACACTGGGTCCAAGTCATGGATTTGACCATCCTGGACCCTGAGCCAGGCCAAGTTACCCAAGTGGCCCAAGTTGAGGTGAGCTGGGCCGAGCTATTCATTCGTCCATTCATTCAATCATATGTATCGAGCGCTTATTCTGTGCAAAGTACTGTGCTAAGCGCTTGGGAGAGCACAGGAAAACAACAAGCAGATACATTCCCCACCCACAATGAGCCAGGGTGCTGGGCGCTTGAGCCCATTTGACTTGGCCTTTGGTGACGTCTTCCCAAAGGCTGTGGAGAAGTCACCTAGCCTAGTGACTGGAGCCTGGGGCCCTGCCAGTCAGAGGACCTGGATTCTCATCTCAGCTCTGCCACCTATCTGCTTTGGGACCTAGGGCAAATCACTTTACTTCTCTGGCCGTCAGTTGCCTCTTCTGTAAAATGGGCATGAGGACTGTAAGCCCCATGTACGGCAGGGACTGTGCCTGCCTTGATTAACTTGTAGCTACTGGAGGGCTTTGAACAGTGCTTGACCCAGAGTAAACATCTAACGAATGTCATTTAAAAGGGAAAAAAAAAAGAGGGAGGGAGCCAGGCTGAAAAGTCAGTGAGTGTTTACTGTGTGCAGAGCTTAGGAGAGTGCAATAGAACAATAAACGGACACATTTCCTGCCCACAACGAGCTTACTGTCTAGAGGGGGAGACGGACAGTAATAAAAATCAATCAATGGACATAGTGCTGGAGGGGCTGGGCCGGGGGATGAATAAAAGGAGCAACTCAGGGCGACACGGGAGGGAGTGGGAGAAGATGAAAGGAGGGCTTATTGGGGGAAGGCCTCCCAAGCGCTCAGTACGGTGCTCTGCACATGGTAAACACTCAATAAATGCAATTAATTAATGGTGGTATTTGTTAAGCGCTTACTATGTGCCGAGCACTGTTCTAAGCACTGGGGTAGGCACAGGGGAATCAGGATGTGCCATGTGGGGCTCACAGTCTTAATTCCCATTTTACCGATGAGGTAACTGAGGCACAGAGAAGTTAAGTGACTTGCTCACAGTCACACAGCTGACAAGTGGCAGAGCTGGGATTCGAACTCAGGATCTCTGACTCCAAAGACCATGCTCTTTTGACTGAGCCACGCTGCTTCTCTGACAGACTGACTGCCCTACCTGATTACTCTGTAACCACCTGAAGAGTAACTGAGCTCCAGGCCTAATCTGGCCAATTACCCTGGGGCTAGAGGGAGGAAGGGGAATACTTTACCAGCAGAAGCAGAGGAGGTCTCGGGGCTATTGTTCCCGCCTGGGAGTCAGAAGGACCTGAGTTCTAATTCCAGTTTTGTCCCTGCTCTGCTGGGTGACCTTGGAGAAGTCACTTCCCTTCTCTGGGCCTCAGTCATCTCTTCTGTAAAATGGAGATCAATCAGAAATTAATGCCCTTGTATAATTTAACCTCCAGGATGATTTTGCTGGGGTAATTCGGGGGTTGATTTGGGTTGGGGTGATCTAGGTGGATCATAAAATCTCTGAACAATAAGTCAAGACTTACAGGTCTACCCATAAAATCCCCAGCAAGATACCCCACAGTGAGCCCCGTGGAAGGAATGCAGGGCTGCGAGTCAGGGCTTCTGGGTTGTCATGCAAGCTCCACCTATCTGCTGGGTGACGGGGGGCAAGTCACTTCACCGCTCTGTGCATCAGTAACCTCATCTGTAAAATGGGGATTAGGATCGAGACACCCATGTGGGACAAGAATGTGTCCAACTGGATGAGCTTGGACCTACCCGGGCCCTTAGAAATGTGCTTGACACATAGTAAGTGCTTAACAAATCCCATCCTCATCACCTCACTTAGCAGGACCTTTGTTCCCTCATCTGTAAAATGGGATTCAATACCTGTTTTCTCTCTTACTTAGTGGGACGAGCACAGCATCCATTTGATCATGAGGTCGGACACAGGCCCTTTCCGGATGGGGCTCATGATGATGATGACGATAATAATAACAGTTCAGCAAAGTCTATGCCCCTACAGACATAGTCTATGGATATAGAGACATAGTCAAAGTAGGTGGTAGGCAGGAGTGTATTATCTGCCCACTGCTGTCTTGGACTCTCCAAAGCACTTAGTACAGTGCTCTCTACACATAAAGAACATAAATATGACTGAATGCATGGGATCTGTTAAGCATTTACCATGTGCCAGGCAGGCACACTTCTAAGCATTAAGGTACATGCAAGGGAATCAGGTTTGACACAGTCCATGTGCCCCACAGGACTCACAGCCTTAATCCCCATTCTACAGATAAGGTTACTGAGGCCCAGAGAAGTGAAGTGACTTGGCTAATATCCCCCATAGTCAGTCAATCACATGGACTAATCTCAGAATATTGGACTAAGCCCTTGGGAGGTGTACAGTAGAACCATCTAACAGACACCGCCTCTGCCCACGGCAAGCTTACAGACATGAGGGGGAGACAGACATTAATATCAATAAATAAATGACAAACAAGTGGCAGAGCCAGAATCTCAAGCCAGGTCGCCCCGCCACCCAAGCCTGTGCTCTCCCCACTAGGGAACAAACCAAGCAACAGAAAAACCTCAAAATCCCATTTCCGACCGGCAAACCTCATTTCTCTCCCTGGCCTTACATTCCTCACATTTATGAAGCCAAAAATACTGAAGTTCTAAGACGCGGGAAATAGGACAATCCAAAAGCTGGTCTTTGAGACCCCAGACTGTGAGCTCCTTATGGACAGGGAACGTGTCTACTAATTCTATTGGACTAGACTCCCCCAAGTGCTTAGTAGAGTGCTCTGCTTCTAGTAAGTGTTCCATAAATACCTTGGATTGATTTTTAACCACCATGGGGAGGAATGGATGTAGGCTAGTGGAAAGAACAACCAGTCAATCGGTCCTATTCATCGAGGGCTTACCGTTTACTGAGGGTTTACCGTGTGCAGAGCACAAACCAGGGAGTCAGAGGATTGGTTACTCATCTCAGCTCCGCCACTGGTCCGACTCGCAACCTGGGGCGGATCGCTTCACTTCTCTGTCCCTCAGTTCTCTCATCTGCAAAATGGGGGAACTGAGGCAGTCTCCTTCGCTGGCGCCTCCTCCCCCTCCCATCCTTTAACTGTTGGAGTTCCTCAAGGGTCAGTTCTTGGCCCTCTTCTGTTCTCCATTTACACTCACTCCCTCGGTGAACTCATTCGCTCTCACGGCTTTGACTACCATCTCTACGCAGATGATACGCAGATCTACATCTCCGCCCCGTCCTCTCCCCCTCCCTTCAGGCTCGCATCTCCTCCTGCCTCCAGGACGTCTCCACCTGGATGTCGGCCCGCCACCTAAAACTCAACAAGAGCAAGACTGAGCTCATCTTCCCTCCCAAACCCGGTCCTCTCCCAGACTTCTCTATCACCGTGGATGGCACGACCATCCTTCCCGTCTCTCAGGCCCGCAATCTCGGTGTCATCCTTGACTCGTCTCTCTCGTTCACCCCATACATCTTATCAGTTACCAAGACCTGCCGGTTTCACCTCTACAATATCGCCAAGATCCGCCCTTTCCTCTCCACCCAAACGGCTACCTTACTGTTACAGGCTCTCGTTATATCCCGGCTAGACTACTGTGTCAGCCTTCTCTCTGACCTCCCTTCCTCCTCTCTCGCCCCGCTCCAGTCTATTCTTCACTCCGCTGCCCGGCTCATCTTCCTGCAGAAACCATCTGGGCATGTCACTCCCCTTCTTAAACAACTCCAGTGGTTGCCTATCAACCTCCGCTCCAAACAAAAACTCCTCTCTCTAGGCTTCAAGGCTCTCCATCACCTTGCCCCTTCCTACCTCTCCTCCCTTCTCTCTTTCTACCGCCCACCCCGCACGCTCCGCTCCTCTGCCGCCCACCTCTTCGCCGTCCCTCGGTCTCGCCTATCCCGCCGTTGACCCCTGGGCCACGTCCTCCCGCGGTCCTGGAACGCCCTCCCTCCTCACCTCCGCCAAACTGATTCTCTTTCCCTCTTCAAAACCCTACTTAAAACTCACCTCCTCCAAGAGGCGTTCCCAGACTGAGCTCCTCTTCTCCCTCTACTCCCTCTGCCATCCCCCCTTTACCTCTCCGCAGCTAAACCCTCATTTTCCCCTTTTCCCTCTGCTCCTCCACCTCTCCCTTCCCATCCCCACAGCACTGTACTCGTCTGCTCAACTGTATATATTTATTACCCTATTTATTTTGTTAATGAATTGTACATCGCCTTGATTCTATTTAGTTGCCATTGTTTTTACGAGATGTTCTTCCCCTTGACTCTGTTTATTGCCATTGTTCTCGTCTGTCCGTCTCCCCCGATTAGACTGTAAGCCCGTCAAACGGCAGGGACTGTCTCTATCTGTTGCCGACTTGTTCATCCCAAGCGCTTAGTACAGTGCTCTGCACATAGTAAGCGCTCAATAAATACTATTGAATGAATGAATGAACGACCATCCTTCCCGTCTCTCGGGCCCGCAATCTCGGTGTCATCCTTGACTCGTCTCTCTCGTTCATCCCACACATCCTATCTGTTACCAAGACCTGTCGGTTTCACCTTTACAATATCTCCAAGATCCGCCCTTTCCTCTCCACCCAAACGGCTACCTTACTGCTACGGGCTCTCGTTATATCCCGGCTAGACTACTGTGTCAGCCTTCTCTCTGATCTCCCTTCCTCCTCTCTCGCCCCGCTCCAGTCTATTCTTCGCTCCGCTGCCCGGTTCATCTCCCTGCAGAAACAATCTGGGTATGTCACTCCCCTTCTTAAAAACTCCAGTGGTTGCCTATCAACCTCTGCTCCAAACAAAAACTCCTCACTCTAGGCTTCAAGGCTCTCCATCACCTTGCCCCTTCCTACCTCTCCTCCCTTCTCTCTTTCTACTGCCCACCCCGCACGCTCCGCTCCTCTGCCGCCCACCTCCTCACCGTCCCTCGGTCTCGCCTATCCCGCCGTCGACCCCTGGGCCACGTCCTCCCGCGGTCCTGGAACGCCCTCCCTCTTTACCTCCGCCAAACTAATTCTCTTCCCCTCTTCAAAACCCTACTTAAAACTCACCTCCTCCAAGAGGCCTTCCCAGACTGAGCTCCTCTTCTCCCTCTACTCCCTCTACCACCCCCCCTTCACCTCTCCGCAGCTTAACCCTCTTTTCCCCCCATTTCCCTCTGCTCCTCCTCCTCTCCCTTCCCATCCCCTCAGCACTGTACTCGTCTGCTCAACTGTATATATTTATTACCCTGTTTATTTTGTTAATGAAATGTACATCACCTTGATTCTATTTAGTTGCCATTGTTTTTACGAGATGTTCTTCCCCTCGACTCAATTTATTGCCATTGTTCTTGTCTGTCCGTCTCCCCCGATTAGACTGTAAGCCTGTCAAATGGCAGGGACTGTCTCTATCTGTTGCCGACTTGTTCATTCCAAGCGCTTAGTACAGTGCTCTGCACATAGTAAGCGCTCAATAAATACTATTGAATGAATGAGACAAAGAGAAATCAAGTGACTGGCCCAAGTCCACAGAGCAGAAAAGTGGCGGGGCTGGGATTTGAACTCTTGACCTTCTGACTCCCAGGCCCGTGCTATCTCCACTACATCCAGCCAAATTCCCATCCTGTCAGGACAGGAGAAGTGCTTGGATCTGCAGGGTAGCAGTTTGGATGGAGAGGAAAGGGTGAATTTTAGAAACGTGAAGATCAAACCTCCAGGATTTGGTGATAGGTTGATTTTGCAGGTTGAATGAAGGATGAGCCGAGGATAATGACAAAGTTACAGGCTGGTGGCATGGTCTACCGTGACGAGAAAGAATTTGGAAGAAGAGTGTTTGGGTGCAGAAAAGGAGCATGTGGGTGGGAACACGAGGAGGTCTATTTTGAACACGTTAAATCTGAGGTGTCAGCCAGACACCCGAGTAGAGAGGTCATTCATTTGATCATTCGATTGTACTTATTGAGCCCTTACCACGTGCACAGCACTCTACTAAGCTCTTGGGAGACTGCAGTACAAGAACCAACGGACATATTCCCTGCTCAGGGTCTAAAGGACGAGCTCACAGGAAGGCAGGAGGAAATGCCAGGCAACTTGGCCTACTGGATAGAGCACAGGCCCGGGAGTCAGCAGGACATCAGTTGTAATCCCAGCTCTGCTACTCATCTGCTTTGTGACCTTGGGCAAGGCACTTCACTTCTCTGGGACTCAGTGACCTCAGCTATAAAATAGGGATTAAGACTAGGAGTCCCAGTGGGACAGGGAATGTGCCCAACCCGACTAGCCTGTTTCTACCCTAGTACTTACTTCAGTGCCGGGCACCTAAAAAATACCATTAAGAAAAAATGACGGAGAGAGGCCCAGGCTGGAGAGGTAGATTTGGGAATCATCTACATGGAGATGGCAGTTCAAACCTGGCTTAGTGACTCAAACACGGGCCTGGGAGCCTAAAGGACGTGAGTACTAATCCTGGCTCTGCCACATGTCTGCTCCTTGGGTTATAATGAGAAGAATCACAATAATGGCATTTGGGAAACACTTACTATGCCCCAAGCACTATACTAAGCGCTGGGGTGGATAAGAGAAAATCCAGTTGGACACAGCCCACGTCCCACATTCTTCATCCCCATTTTACAGTTGAGGTCACTGAGGCACAGAGAAGTGAAGTAGCTTGCCCAAGGCCACCCAACCCCCAGGTGATGGAGCCTGGACTAGAACCCATGAACCTCTGACTCCCAGGCCTGTGCTCGAGCCACTATGCCGCGTGACTTCACTGCTTTATCTCAGTGACCTCATCTATAAAATGGGGATTAAGAGAATGAGCCCCACATGAGACAGGGACGGTGTCCAACTTGGTTAACTTGAATCAACCCGAGCACTTACAGTAGTGCTTGGCACATATTAGGCACTTAATAAGTACCATAATCGTTATCCAGGCTCTCTTGAGTTCTCGCCTGGGAATTCTTTCCCAGCGCTTGGCACGGTGCTCTCTCTGTCCACGGGAGACAGAGACACTTAATAGTCCTCCTCCTCCCCCAACCCTACCCCTCCTCTTCTTTCTTCTCCCCCTTCTCTTTCTCCCAATCTCCCTGCTTCTCCTCCTCCTCCTCCTCCTCTTCCATGCCCCAGGGAGAAGATGCCTCCTGGAAGGACCAATGAAGGGACTGTAGATGGCACCGTGCAAGGCGCCCACGCTATTATCAACTCCTGCACAGGTTCTCAGGTTCAAAGTCACAGGGCCGAGGGTCACCTGCCAGCTTCAACAGGAGACTTTGTCTTCGTAACTTTCGCCTCATCTATTCGTCTCTCCCACCCACTGAGCTAAGTTTCTCGAGGGGAAGTGGGAGAAACTGACTTGTACTTCTCTTGTAATAACAACTGTCATTATTAATAACTGGGGTATTGGTTCAGTGCTTACTCTGTGCCAAGGACTGAGAAGCAGCATGGCCTTGTGGCTAGAGCACAGGCCTGAGAGGGAGAAGAACCTGGGTTCTAATTCCGTCTTTGCCTCCTGTCTGCTGGGCGACTCGGGCGACTCACTTCACTTCTCTTTCCTGAACTTCATTTGGAAGGTGGAGATGAAAACTGTGAGCCCCATGTGGGAAGGGGATTATGTCCAACCTGATGAGCTTGTAACCACCTCAGTGCTTAGAAGAGTGCCTGATAGATAGTGAGCGCTTAACAAATACCATCTCTCCCATCCACTAAGATAACAGTTTAGAGGGTAAATGGGAGAAACAGTCCTCAAACTTCTCTGGTAGAAATTAGAATAATCCTAATACTTGGAATAATGAATACTTGTGGTATTTGTGAAGCGCGTACTATGCACCAAGTACTGAGAAGCAGCGTGGCCCAGTGGAAAGACAATGGGCCCGGGAGTGCCAAGGACCTGGATTTTAATCCCGGTTCCGCCGCTTGTCTGCCGTGTGGCCGAGGGCAAGCCACTTCACTTCTCTGGGCCTCAGTTCCCTCATTTGGAAAATGGGGATTAAAACCGTGAGTCCCACGTGGCACAGGGCCTGTGTCCAACCCAATGAGCTTGTCATTGTACCTAGAACTGTGCCTGAGACATAGGTAAGTGGTTTACAAATACTGTTAAAATTTTTTTTTAAAAGGCATTTCTTTCCCAGGACACTAGCTGCTCATAGTAGCGGGAACAGGAAACAGAAGGTCCTCTCCCGGGCTTTCCCCTCACTGTAGATGACACCGCCGTCCTTCCCGTCGCCCAGGCCCGTAACCTTGGTGTTATCCTTGACTGCGCTCTCTCATTCAACCCACGCAGTCGATCCATCACCAATCCTGTCGGTCCCACCTTCCCCACATCGCTAAAATCTGCCCTCTCCCCTCCATCCAAACTGCTACCACGTTAATCCAATCACTCATTCTATCCCTCCTAGATTACTGCATCCGCCTCCTCGCTGAATTTCCAACCTCCTGCCTCTCCTGACTCCAGTCCACACTTCACTCTGCTGCCTGGATCATCTTTCTACAGAAACCATCGGGATATGTCAACCCCCTCCTTCAAAATCTCTAATGACTGCCTATCCAGCGCCATATCAAACAAAAACTCCTCACCCTGTGTTTAAACACTCCCATCACCTGGCCCCTCCTATCTGGAGCTCTCCTCCCAGGCAGTGGTTCCTTGGGCTGCCTGCCCCCCGTTACCAGCCTAGCTCTTTAGCAGCCTTTTGGCCACCGACCGCCGACTTTAGCGGCTTTTTGGCCGCCGACCGCCGACTCATCCACGCCGAGACCAGCCCCCTCCCCCGGGAAACTGAGCCTTGTCATCGCCCGGACCCTTGGAGCCATTACCGCATGGGCCCGGGATCTCTGCTCCCCTGGGGCTGAATCGACCACCACATGGACTCGGGAGCTCTCCTCCCAGGCGGTGGTTCCTTGAGCTGCCTGCCCCCCGTTTCCAGCCTAGCTCTTTAACAGCCTTTTGGCCACCGACCGCCGACTTTAGCGGCTTTTTGGCCGCCGACCGCCGACTCATCCACGCCGAGACCACCCCCCCTCTCCCGGGAAGCTGAGCCTTGTCATCGCCCGGGCCCTTGGAGCCATTACCACGTGGGCCCGGGATCTCTGCTCCCCTGAGGCGCAACCTCGGCCCACCCGGCCCCTGCCCCGATTCCCGACAAGCCCCCCTTCGCCTACCGCTCGCTGACTCATCTGCGCTTCCTCCGCCTCCACCGGGGAGCTGAGCCTCGGACCGTCCGGACCCGCGCCCGCCTCAGCCTTTCACAACCTGGATCTCCGCACCCCCGCTCGGGAACTCCGACACTACGGATCTTCGCCCCCACAGACCCCCAGCCACCAGCTTCCAGTCCACCCACCCCCCGCCGCTCGGGCCCGGGAACATTGCGCTCCCCTTCTCGATCCTGGGGACATTGTGCTCCCCTTCTCGGCCCCAAGGACATTGTGTCCTCGGGGGACATTGTGTCCCCCTGCTCGGGCCCGGGGACATTGTGCTCCCCAACCGCTCCCCCACTCCGCCCGAGGCGGCCATTTTGGGAAGCCCCCACTCTGCCTGAGGCGGCCATTTTGGGAAGGCCTCACTCCCTCTTCCCTCTTGAGGTGATTCATCCCTCCCGCCCCCGCCCCGGGCGACGACGTCCTTGTTCTCACCATGTTACCTTGCCTTAGCCGCCGCCTACGGCCGCCACCCACTCCGGGCAACCTCAGGGCCCCCCCGCCGCCACAGGGTTATTTGGTCATGAGCTCTGGGACTCTCTCGGCCGCTGGCCGCTTGACTTTGAGTCTGATCGGGTAGGGTCGGCTCGTCCCCCGACCCTGGTCATCGCCTGCTTATTAACACTATTGTAGTGTGCCTTACGGTAGCATGTTGCTATATTTGCGATCTCGCTTTTTATTGTTTATTGTCGTCAGATTTTGAATTTGATCAGGTCGCCCCTTAATCGAGTCTACCCCCGACCCTGGTCATCACCCCTTTTATTAACACGACGATATTGTATCATACTGTATCATGTTGCTATATTAGCACCACTGTACTGTATCATATTGTATCATGTTGCTATATTACCGATTTCGTTTATTACTGTTTATTGTCAGTGCTGCCACCCACCTCTCTGGCCTCGCCATGTCCCTCCTCCCGCCCCTTCCTATCCTCCCCTTCCCCTTCCCCTTCCCCTCTCTCGCTCAGCTCTTTCCCGCTCTCTCCTCTGTCTCCTCCCCCCCTCCTCTCTCCCGCCCTAGAACCCCACTTTACCAGCGCTACCCCTCTTCCCCCTCCCCCTACTCTTCCCCCCACCTAACCCCCTCTTCACCCCCTCCCCCCTTCTCTCTTCCCCACCCACGCCCCATCCCAGTCCTCTTGTCCCACCGCCACCCCTCATCCCCCTCTCCTCGTCCAGGGCCCCGCCACCTCCTTCCCATCCAAACCCTCCCCTCCCCCCGCCCTTCCCCCCTCCTCCCCTTGCACCCACAGCTACTTTCAAGTGTGGCCTCTGGAACCCCCGCTCTGTTACAGGCAAGCTACCTTTCATCCATGACCTTTTCCTCTCCCGCTCTCTCCTCCTCCTCGCCCTTTCGGAAACGTGGCTCTCTCCCGAAGACACGGTCTCCGCCGCCGCTCTCTCCAGCGGAGGCCTCTCCTTCTCCCACTCCCCCAGACTCACCGGTAAGGGAGGAGGCGTCGGCTTCCTCCTCTCGCCCCGATGCCGCTTCCGCACTATCCCTCCTCCCCCCTCCCTCTCCTTCCCCTCCTTCGAAGCCCATATCATTCGCCTCTACCACCCACTCCAGTTACTTGTCGCCGTCATCTACCGCCCTCCCGGTCCCACCTCCGACTTCTTCAACCACCTTGACCCCTTTCTCACCTTCCTTCTCTCCTTCTCTCTGCCCACTCTGATCCTTGGAGACTTCAACATCCATACGGATGTACCCGACGACTCCTCTGCCGCCCGCCTGCTATCCCTCCTCGACTCTGCCGACCTCCTCCTCCACCATACCGCGCCCACTCACCGACTCGGTCACACCCTCGATCTTGTCATCTCCTACCGCTGCACTATCTCCTCACTCACCAACTCTGAAATCCCTCTCTCGGACCATAACCTTCTCACCTGCCTCATCTCTCACACTCCCTCCCCCTGCAAATCTTCGCTACTGCCCCACAGAGACCTCCGCTCTCTCGATCCCATCCGTCTTTCCAATAGCATCTCGCCTCACCTTGCCGCCCTGTCCTCTCTTCCCACTCTCGACGATCAGGTCTCCGCTCTCAACTCCACCCTCACTACTCATCTCGACTCTCTCGCCCCCCTTTCCCTCCGCCGCTCTCGCGCCACTAACCCACAGCCCTGGATCACCTCCTCCGTCCGCCTCCTACGCTCCTATGCTCGAGCTGCTGAGCGCCGCTGGCGAAAGTCCAAGCACCAAGCCGACCTCACACACTTCAAATTTATCCTTTCCTGCCTTAACTCTGCCCTCTCTTCCGCCAGGCAAAGCTTCTTCTCCTCCCTCATCGACACCCATGCCCGTCACCCCCGCCGATTGTTCCGGACCTTTAACTCTCTCCTTAGGCCCCCTGTTCCTCCCCCTCCCCCATCTCTCACCCCTAATGATCTGGCCACCTATTTCCTCACGAAAATCAACACGATCAGGTCTGAGCTCCCCAAAGTCACCCCTCCGCCTCTCCCCTCCCCTCCAACAACCCCCTCCCCTACGTTCCCATCCTTCCCTGCAGTATCCTCAGAGGAGATCTCCTCCCTCCTCGCAAGTGCCACCCCCTCCACCTGCGCCTCGGACCCCATTCCCTCTCACCTTCTTAAAACCATCGCCCCTGCCCTCCTCCCTTCCTTAACTTCTATTTTTAACCACTCAATCTCCAAGGGCTCCTTCCCCTCTGCCTTCAAACACGCCCACGTCTCCCCCATCCTAAAAAAACCCGCTCTTGACCCCACTTCCCCCTCCAGTTATCGTCCTATCTCCCTACTACCCTTCCTTTCCAAAATCTTAGAACGAGTCGTCTACAATCGATGCCTAGAATTCCTTAACTCCCATTCTCTCCTAGACCCCCTCCAATCTGGCTTCCGTCCCCTCCACTCTACCGAGACTGCTCTCTCTAAGGTCACCCATGACCTCCTTCTTGCCAAATCCAATGGCTCCTACTCCATTCTGATCCTCCTTGACCTCTCTGCTGCCTTTGACACTGTCGACCATCCCCTCCTCCTCCGTACCTTATCTCACCTTGGCTTCACGGACTCTGTCCTCTCCTGGTTCTCCTCTTACCTCTCTGGCCGATCATTCTCGGTCTCCTACGCTGGAGCCTCCTCCCCCTCCCATCCTTTAACTGTTGGAGTTCCTCAAGGGTCAGTTCTTGGCCCTCTTCTGTTCTCCATTTACACTCACTCCCTCGGTGAACTCATTCGCTCTCACGGCTTTGACTACCATCTCTACGCAGATGACACGCAGATCTACATCTCCGCCCCTGTCCTCTCCCCCTCCCTTCAGGCTCGCATCTCCTCTTGCCTCCGGGACGTCTCCACCTGGATGTCTGCCCGCCACCTAAAACTCAACATGAGCAAGACTGAGCTCCTCATCTTCCCTCCCAAGCCCGGTCCGCTCCCAGACTTCTCCATCACCGTGGATGGCACGACCATCCTTCCCGTCCCGCAGGCCCGCAATCTCGGTGTCATCCTTGACTCGTCCCTCTCGTTCACCCCACACATCCTATCCGTTACCAAGACCTGCCGGTTTCACCTCTACAATATCGCCAAGATCCGCCCTTTCCTCTCCACCCAAACGGCTACCTTACTATTACGGGCTCTCGTTATATCCCGGCTAGACTACTGTGTCAGCCTTCTCTCTGACCTCCCTTCCTCCTCTCTCGCCCCGCTCCGGTCTATTCTTCACTCCGCCGCCCGGCTCATCTTCCTGCAGAAACGATCTGGGCATGTCACTCCCCTTCTTAAACAACTCCAGTGGTTGCCTATCGACCTCCGCTCCAAACAAAAACTCCTCACTCTAGGCTTCAAGGCTCTCCATCACCTTGCCCCTTCCTACCTCTCCTCCCTTCTCTCTTTCTACCGCCCACCCCGCATGCTCCGCTCCTCTGCCGCCCACCTCCTCGCCGTCCCTCGGTCTCGCCTATCCCGCCGTCGACCCCTGGGTCACGTCCTCCCGCGGTCCTGGAACGCCCTCCCTCCTCACCTCCGCCAAACTGATTCTCTTTCCCTCTTCAAAACCTTACTTAAAAATCACCTCCTCCAAGAGGCCTTCCCAGACTGAGCTCCTCTTCCCCCTCTACTCCCTCTGCCATCCCCCCTTTACCTCTCCGCAGCTAAAGCCTCATTTTCCCCTTTTCCCTCTGCTCCTCCACCTCTCCCTTCCCATCCCCACAGCACTGTACCCGTCCGCTCAACTGTATATATTTTCGTTACCCTATTTATTTTGTTAATGAATTGTACATCGCCTTGATTCTATTTAGTTGCCATTGTTTTTACGAGATGTTCTTCCCCTTGACGCTGTTTAGTGCCATTGTTCTTGTCTGTCCGTCTCCCCCGATTAGACTGTAAGCCCCTCAAACGGCAGGGACTGTCTCTATCTGTTGCCGACTTGTTCATCCCAAGCGCTTAGTACAGTGCTCTGCACATAGTAAGCGCTCAATAAATACTATTGAATGAATGAATGAATGAACCTAGCTTCTCTCCTCAATTCAGCCCACACACTTCACTTCTCGGGTGCTAACCTTCTCACTGTGCCTCCATCTCGCCTGTCTCGCCAATGACTCCTGGCTCATGTCCTACCTCTGACCTGGAACGCCCTCCCTCCTGAAATCCACCAGACAATGACTCTCCCCTCCTTCAAAGCCTCACTGAAGGCACATCTCCTCCTAAAGGCCTTCCCTGACTAGGCCCCATGCTTCCTCATCTCCCACTCCCTTCTGCATCGCCCTGACTTGCTCCCTTTGCTCTTGCCCCCTCTTCAAGCCCCAGAGTACTTATGTCTAGTTCTGTTATTTTTTTTATGTGTATTAATGTCTCTTCATTTGTATGGATGGCTGTCTCCCTGCTCCCTTCTCCCCCAGTACAGTGAGCTTCTTGCGAGCAGCGATTGACATTCCTTATTGTTGTACGGTACATTCCCACACGCTTCGTACAGTGCTCTGCACAAAGTGCTTCATAAATATGGCTGAATGAATGATCAAAGTCAAGGCCATGAACCACTAACGAGAGGCCGGGTGGGTTTTGAGCACCCTTCTGGGCCGGTCCATGACCGGCTCGACTGCCAAGACGGAGGTCCCTGGGTCGGCAGGACGGGGGCCGGATCCCCCATCTCCCCTCGGGGAGGACCCCAGTATCTGAAGCACCCCCCCCCCCCGGGGCCTAGGTTTACCCTGGCACTTCCTTGATGGTGTGGGACACACATAACAGGATGGAGAGGAAATGACGGTCTCTCTCCTTGTCTCCATGTCGGTCCAAAGTTATTTAAGTTCTTTTCTAGAAAGATAAAAACATACGAAAGAGGGTTCAGTTGAAGGCTGGAAACGAGAAGACAGAACCAACCCCACACCGAGGAACCGACGTCTTCTTTTCCCTCCTCGTACTTCCCCGCTCCAACCTGACCCTCCTTGATGATTTGGATCACATCGATCCCTGCCTAGATTAACACAGGCCCAGTGAATGACTCAAAACACGCATCCATGCGGCACATTAAAACACAGATCGTTCACCCCCAGATCAGTGATGGATCCCAGGAATAAATAGCCCTTTGGAGTCCAGAAGGATTGTTCCTTGTCATCACTCCTTCATGGACTTTCTTCCCAAGACCTGATTGGTGATTTTCTGTGGAGAGAAAGAAGAGAGATGAATCCTGCTTTGCTGAGACTAAGCCTATGGACCCATGCCAACTCTTCTCTCCCATCCTCCTGTCTCTCCCCGCTTCAGTCTATATTTCAGTCTGCTGCCGGGATTTATCTTTCTACAGAAATGCTCTGAACATGTAGAGAAGCAGCGTGGCTCAGTGGAAAGAGCCTGGGCTTCGCAGTCAGAGGTCATGGTTTCGAATCACGGCTCTGCCACTTGTCAGCTGTGTGACTGTGGGCAAGTCACTTAACTTCTCTGTGCCTCAGTTAACTCATCTGTAAAATGGGGATTAACTGTGAGCCTCACGTGGGACAACCTGATTACCCTGTATCTACCCCAGCGCTTAGAACAGTGCTCTGCACATAGCAAGCGCTTAACAAATACCAATATTATTATGTCACATCCCCCACTCCCACCCCTCTTCAAAAATCCCCAGCGGTTGCCTATCAACTTTAGCATCAAGCAAAAACTCCTCACTCTCGGCTGCAAAGCCCTCCATTCCCTCTCTCCCTCCTACCTCACCTCCCTTCTCTCCTTCTACAGCCACGTCTGCACACTCCGCTCCTCTGCCATTAACCTCCTCACTAGGCCTCATTCTCGCCTGTCCTGCCACTGACCTCTGGCCCACGTCCTACCTCTGGCCTGGAATGCATGCCCTCCCTCCTCACATCTTCCAAATTAGCTCTCGTCCCCTCTTCAAAGCCCTACTGAGAGCTCACCTCCTCCAGTAGGCCTTCCCAGACTGAGCCCCTCTCTTTTAATAATGATAATGTTGGTATTTGTTAAGCGCTTACTACGTGCAGAGCACTGTTCTAAGCGCTGGGGGTGATACAGGGTAAACAGGTTGTCCCGTGTGAGGCTCACAGTTAATCCCCATTTTACAGATGAGGTAACTGAGGCATAGAGAGGTTAAGTGACTTGCCCACAGTCACAAAGCTGACAAGTGGCAGAGCCGGAAGTCGAACCCATGACCTCTGACTCCGAAGCCCAGGCTCCTTCCACTGAGCCACGCTGCTTCCCCATAATAATGTTGGTATTTGTTAAACGCTTACTATGTGCAGAGCACTGTTCTAAGCGCTGGGATAGACACAGGGGAATCAGGTTGTCCCACGTGGGGCTCACAGTCTTAATCCCCATTTTACAGATGAGGTAACTGAGGCACAGAGAAGTTAAGTGACTTGCCCACAGTCAAACAGCTGTCAAGTGGCAGAGCCGGGATTCGAACCCATGACCTCTGACTCCAAAGCCCGTGCTGTTTCCACTTCTGCTCCTCCTCCCCTTCCCATGGCCCCTACTCCCTCCCTGGGCTCTACCCCTTCCCTGCCCCACAGCACTTGTGTATATTCGTACATATTTATTATTCTATATATTTTATTAAAGATGTGTATAGAGCTATACAGAGAAGCAGCGTGGCTCAGTGGAAAGAGCTCGGGCTTGGGAATTAGAGGTCATGAGTTCGAATCCTGTCTCTGCCACTTGTCAGCTGTGTGACTCTGGGCAAGTCACTTCACTTCTTTGTGCCTCAGTTACCTCATCTGTAAAATGGGGATTAACTGTGAGCCTCACGTGGGACAACCTGATTACCCTGTATCTCCCCCAGCGCTTAGAACAGTGCTCGGCACATAGCAAGCGCTTCACAAATACCAACATTATTATCTATGATTCTATTGATCTATTTTGATGCTACAGATGCCTGTCTGCTTGTTTTGTTTTGTTGTCCATCTCCCCTTTCTAGACTGTGAGCCCGTTGCTGGGTAGGGATTGTCTCTCTCTGCTGCCGAATTGTACTTTGCAAGTGCTTAGTACAGTGCTGTGCACACAGTAAGTGCTCAATAAACACGATGGAATGAAAGACTGAATGAATGAAAGTAGGCGAGAGAACAGGAGAGAGTTATTTGATCCCCTTTTTACAGTAGAGGAAACTGAAGCCCAGAGAAGTGAAGGGTCTTGGCCGAGGTGCACAGGCAAGCAACTCGTCGAAATGGGATTGGAACCCAGATCCTCCGGCTCCCACTAGGGCACGATGCTTGACGGTGGTAGCGGGGAAGCACAAGGGTTAACTGGTCCTGCAGTTGTCCCCCGTCTTTGTCTCTGACCTCCCTCTCTAAGCTGTTCCCATCTTAGGCCTGCTTGACCACTCTCTTCACTTCATTTTCACTTGATTTACTCAGGACGATTCTGGCAATGACTCAAGTCACTTAAGGACTGGATTGGCTCAAGACAACTTAGTTACAGAGATCAAACGACTCTCTTGTGCTAATCGAGACCCCCTGGCCCTGCTTATCAGTATTATCAGATCACCTAGAACAAAGCAGATGGAAAACGCCTGTGGGGCTCACTGCTTTCTATTCTAAAGGATTTCTCTTCTACTGTATTCTTCTGATACTCGATGAATGTTGTTCCAAGGGGATGTAGAGAAACTCTGTATTGCTTGGAGTTAAGCTAGCCTTGACGGACAGAGACAATTTTGCCACTTAACCAGCACTCCCTGCTAGCACTCAGGGGAAATAAACTTGTCTCTGACATAGCCTCTAAACACAATGCACAGTTTGTGAAGTTTTTGGATCCCTGCCCTCACGGTAGCTTAAAATCGACTAGAAGTGACGGGCCTCAGTTTTCCTCTCCTAATAACAATAACGACGACCACGGTAATAACGGTGGTATCTGGTAAGCATTCACAGTGTGTCGAGCACTATAGTAGGCACTGGGACAACCGCAAAATAACCAGATGAGACCCTGACTACCCAAGAAGGAGGTCCCGGTCCGAGGAAGAAGGAGAATTGGTACTGAGCCCCTGTTTACAGAAGCTGAGGGAAGTGAAATCACTTGCCCAAGGTTTCCTAGCAGGCACTTCAGTGCTTACTGCATGCAGAGCAGTCTCCTAAGCTGGTGAAAGAGTACAGTACAAGAGTTGGTAGGCACACTCCCTGTCCCACATGAGCTTACGGTCCAGAGGGGGAGATGGACATTAATATAAATCATTGTGGGGCATTCATTCATTCACTCAATTAATTCAGTCGTACTTACTGAGCTCTTACTTTGTGCACAACACTGTACTAAGCACTGGGGAGAGGACAATACAACAATTCTCTGGACCGTAAGGTCATGGTGAGCAGGGAATGTCACTATTTATGGTTGAATTGCATTTCCCCAATTACTTACTACAGTACTCTGCACTACAGTCCACACATTGTGTTCAATAAATACAACTAATTGAATCAATAATAAACAGCCACATTCCCTGCCCATGAGGAGCTAGAGCGGTCTAGAGTGGGGGAGACAAATGGCAATAAAAATAAATAAATGAAATATTTGGACATAGGCGCTGTGGTGCTGGGAGGGAAGGAATGTGGGGGTCGGGGCTGGGGGGGCTGAGGGTGAAGGTCAGATACCCCACTAATGGTGGATAGAACAGGACAGAAGTTGTTGACCAAATTGTAGCCAGGCAATGTTCCCCCCAGTTATTTAAGGGAATAAAAAGGAGAATGATATTTGTCTTTTACTAGGCCTTTCCCTGTCATGAAAAAGAACCAAGAAAGGTTGGTGCGCATTCCTGGGGACATCAGATCTTCAAGGGCAGGGGGAGTGTCTCCTGTCTATGGGACTGTTCCAGGCATCTCTTATGGTACTCTGCACAAAGAAGCCTTCCTTGACTAAGTCCCCCTTTCCTCTTCTCCCACTCTCTCCTCTGTCACCCTGACTTGCTCCCTTCATTCATCCCCCACTCCAGCCCCATACCATTTAATTCCAGATCTGTCATTTATTGATTGATATTAATGCCTTTCTCCCCCTCTAGATGGTCAGCACACTGAGGGCAAGGAATACGACTGTTTATTGTTAGATTGTACTGGTCCAAGCATTTAGGTCAGTGCTCTGCACTCAGCAAGCATTCAAGAAATACGATTTAATGAATGAATGAATGATAGGAATAATAATTATGGTATTTGTTAAGCGCTGGCTGAAAGCAGACAAGCAGTAAATACGATCGAATGAAAGCTCGGAAAAAAAAATATCAAATCCTTGTAGACAGGCGGTGTGGCCCAGTGGCTAGAGCATGGGCCTGGGAGTCAGAAGGACCCTTCTCTGCCACTTGCCTGCTAGGTGACACTAGACAAACCACTTCACTTCTCTGCACCTCAGTGGGACCTTTGACATTCACTGTGTCAAATCTGATTAGCCTGTATCGCTCCCAAACTGGCACAGTACCTGGCCCACAGTAAGGACTTAACAAATACCAGTTAAAAAAAAAAAAACTAAGAAGAAGCACTGGGATTGGCTCCCCTTTATTCACCCCTCCCTCAACCCCATAGCACTTGCGTGTATATCTAGAATATATTGATTTCTATTAATATCTGTCTCCCCTTCTTGACTGTAAGATCACTGTGGACAGGGAATGTGTCTAGGTGTTACAGGGTACTCTCCCAAGAGCTTAGTACAGTGCTCTGCACCCAGTAAGCACTGATTTTACAGGGGGGAGACAGACATTATAATACATGACAGATATGGACATAAGTGCCCTGGGGCTGGGAGGAAGGATGAATAAGGGGAGCAAGTCAGGGCGGAGCAGAAGGGAGTGGGAGAAGAGGAAAGGAGGGCCTAGTTGGGGAAGGCCTCCCAAGTGCTTAATACAGTGCTCTGCACACAGTAAGCGCTCACTACATAGGACTGACCGTCCAACCTGAGTAACGAATGGTGGTGGGACTGATTGACGATGTGGTTAGTGATGAGAAATATCAAGAGCCTCAGATGATATTGAACACCCACTCCCTCCCTCCAGGATCCCCTAGGTTTCCTGGGGGGTTTCTTCCAAACAGATTTGCACAATGGGTCCAAGTCATAGATTTGACCATCCTGGACCCTGAGCCAGGCCAAGTTACCCAAGTGGCCCAAGATGAGGTGAGCTGGGCCGAGATATTCATTCGTCCGTTCATTCAATTGTATGTATCGAGCGCTTATTCTGTGCCAAGTACTGTGCTAAGTGCTTGGGAGAGCACAGGAGAACAATAAGCAGATACATTCACCGCCCACAACGAGCCAGGGTGCTGGGCACTTGAGCCCCATATGACTTGGCCTTCGGTGACGTCTTCCCAAAGGCTGTGGAAAAGTCGCCTAGCCTAGTGACTGGAGCCTGGGGCCCTGTCAGTCAGAGGACCTGGATTCTCATCTCAGCTCTGCCACCTATCTGCTGTGGGACCTAGGGCCAGTCATTTGACTTCTCTGGCCATCAGTTGCCTCTTCTGTAAAATGGGCATGAGGACTGTAAGCCCCATTTACGGCAGGGACTGTGCCCACCCTGATTAACTTGTAGCTACTGGAGGGCTTAGAACAGTGCTTGACCCAGAGTAAGCATCTAATGAATGTCACTTAAAAGGAAAAAAAAAATAAGGAGGGAGCCAGGCTGAAGAGTTAGTCAATCATATTTACCGAATGCTTATTGTGTGCAGAGCAGTGGGCCAAACACTTGGGAGAGTGCAGTAGAACAATAAACAGATACATTCTCTGCCCACAATGAGCTTATGGTCTAGAGGAGGAGAAGGCCAATAATAGGAATCAATCAGTGGACATAAGTGCCAGGGGGCAGGGCGGGGGGATGAATAAAGACAGCAGGTCAGAGCAACACAGAAGGGAGTGGAAGAAGAGGAAAGGAGGGCTTAGTCGGGGAAGGCCTCCCAAGCGCTCAGTAAAGTGCTCTGCACCCAGTAAGCACTCAATAAATGCAACTGACTGACTGACTGGCCTAGCTGATTAGCTTGTAGCTACTCCAAGCCTTAGAACAGTGCTTGAAAAAGAGTAAGCACTTAAGAAATGTCATTTCAAAGAAAAAGAAAAAAGAAGAAGCCAGGCTGAAGAGGAACTGTACTCCATGCCTAGTCTGGCCAACTTCCCTGGGGCTAGAGGGAGGAAGGGGAATACTCTACCAGCAGAAGCAGAGGAGGTCTCGGGGCTATTGTTCCCGCCTGGGAGTCAGAAGGACCTGAGTTCTAATTCCAGTTTTGTCCCTGCTCTGCTGGGTGACCTTGGAGAAGTCACTTCCCTTCTCTGGGCCCCAGTCATTTCCTCTGTAAAATGGAGATCAATCAGAAATTAATGCCCATTTATAATTTAACCTCCTGGTTAAATTTTACTGGGGTAATTCGGGGGTTGATTTGGGTTGGGGTGATCTAGGCGTATCATAAAATCTCTGAACGATAAGTCAAGACTTACAAGTCTACCCATAAAATCCAACAAGATACCCAACAGTCGACCCTGTGGAAGGAATGCAGGGCCGCGAGTCATGGCTTCTGGGTTTTCATCCCAGCTCCACTCGTCCGCTGGTTGACCTGGGGCAAGTCACATCACTGCTCTGTGCCTCAGTGCCCTCATCTGTAAAATGGGGATTAAGATCGAGACACCCATGTGGGACAGGGAAGTGCCAAACTCGATGAGCTTGGACCTACCCAGGCCCTTAGAACTGTGCTTGACACATAGTCAGTGCTTGACCATCCCCATCCTCATCACCTCACTTAGCAGAGCCTTTGTTCCCTCAGCTGTAAAAAGGAATTCAATACCTGTTTTCTCTCTTACTTAGCCAGTGGGTCAAGCACATCTGATAGTGAGGTCCGACACGGGCCCCGTCCCTGTGGGGCTCATGATTATGATGATGATGATGATAACAGCTCACCAAGTCTGTCCCCCACAAGGGACATAGTCTAAGTAGCAGGGTGGCAGGGAACGTATCTGCCCACTGCTACATTGGACTCTTCAAAGCACTTAGCACAGTGCTCTGTATACATGAAGAACTTAATAAATATGACTGAATGCATGGGAGCTGTTAAGCACTTCCTATGTGCCAGGCAGGCACTGTTCTAAGCCCTGAGGTACATACAATGGAATCAGGTTTGACACAGTCCATGTGCCCCACGGGGCTCACAGTCTTAATCCCCGTTTTACAGATAAGGTCAGTAAGGCCCAGAGAAGTGAAGCGACTGGCCTAATATTCTCCACAGTCAGTCAATCACATTTCCTGAGCCCTTACTAGGTGCAGACCATTGTACTAAGCCCTTGGAAAGAGTACCAGAGAACAATATAACAGACACCATCTCTGCCCACCATGAGTTTACAGACACGAGGGGGAAACAGATATTAATATAAATAAATACAATGCAGATGAGTGGCAGAGCCAGGATTAGAAGTCAGGTCCTCCTGACACCCAAGCCTGTGCTGTCTCCACTAGGGAACAAACCAAGCAGCAGAAAAAACTCAAAATCCCAGCTCCGACCGGCAAACCTCATTTCTCTCCCCAGCCTCACATTCATCACTTTTAGGAAGCCCAAAATAGTGAAGTTCGAAGAAGCAGGAAATAGGAAAATCAAAAAGCTGGTCTTTTAGACTCCAGATTGTTAAGTCCTTACGGGCAGAGAACGTATCTACTAATTCTATTGTATTGGACTCTCCCAATTGCTTAGTACAGTGCTCTCCTCCTAGTAAGCGTTCACTAAATACCTTGAATTGATTTTTAACCACTAAGGGGAGGAATGGGTGTGGGCTAGTGGAAAGAGCAACCAATTGGTCCTATTTACTGAGGGCTTACCATGTGCAAAGCACAAACCACGGAGTCAGAGGACTTGGGTTCTCATCTGAGTCCCACCACTCGTCTGCTATGTGACCTAGGGCAAGTCACTTCACTTCTCAGCCCCTCGGTTCCCTCATCTGCAAAATGGGGGAACCGAGGCAAAGAGAAATCAAGTGACTTGCCCAAGTCCACGCAGCAGAAAAGTGGCAGAGCTGGGATTAGCACCCATGACCATCTGATTCCCAGGCCCGGGCTCTATCCACTATATCCAGCCAATCTCCCATCCCGTCAGGATAGGAGAAGTGCTTGGATCTGTGGGGTAGCAGTTTGGATGGAGAGGACAGAATGGATTTTAGAATCGTGAAGAGAAAACCTCCAGGATTTGGTGATAGGTTGAATAGGCCAGGCTGAATGACGGGTGAGCCGAGGATAATGCCAAGGTGACCGAATGAGGGATGAACTGAGCATAATGCCAAGGTTACAGGCTTGAGGGTGGGGGGAGGATGGTGGCGTGGTCTATAATGACGGGAAAGAATTTGGAAGAGGAGTGTTTGGGTGGAGATAAGGAGCATGTGGGTGGGAATACGAGGAGTTCTATATGGGACCTGTTAAATTTGAGGTGTCGGCGGGACATCCGAGTAGAGATGTCATTCCTTCGATCATTCGATGGTATTTATTGAGGCCTTACTGTGTGCAAAGCACTGCACCAAGCACTTGGGAGGCTACAATGTGAGAACAAATGGACACATTCCCTGTTCAGGGTCTAGAGGACGAGCTCGCGGAAAAGCAGGAGGAGATGCAAGGCAACTTGGCCTACTGGATAGAGCACAGGCCCGGGACTCAGCAGGACATCAGTTGTAATCCCACTAATACAGTGAGCTAGGCACTGTACTAAGCACTGGGATGGATACAAGAAAATCCAGTTGGACAAAGTCCATGTCCCACACAGGGCTCACATCCCCATTTTACAGTTGAGGTCACTGAGGCACAGAGAAGGGAGGTGGCTTGCCCAAGGCCACACAGCCCACAGGTGGTGGAGCCGGGATTAAAACGCATGATCTTCTGACTTCCAGGCCCATGCTCTAGCCACTAGACCATGTCACTTAACTTCTGTGCCTCAGTGATCTCATCCATAAAATGCGGATTAAGAGAATGAACCCCACATGACACAGAGACTGTGCCCAACCTGATTAACTTGAATCAACCCCAGCACTCACAGTAGTGCTCAGCATATAATGATAATAATAATAATAATAATAATGATAATAATATTGCTGGTATTTCTTAAGCACTTACTATGTGCAGAGTGTTGTTCTAAGAGCTGGGGTAGATACAGGGTAATCAGGTTGTCCCACGTGAGGCTCACAGTCTTAATCCCCATTTGACAGATGAGGCAACAGAGGCACAGAGAAGTTAAGCGAGTTGCCCACAGTCAAACAGCTGCCAAATGGCAGAGCTGGGATTCGAACCCATGACTTCTGACTCCCAAACCCCTGCTCTTTCCACTGAGCTATGCTGCTTCTCTACATATTAGGCACTTAACAAGTACCATAATCATTATTAAGGCTCCCTTCAGTTCTCGCCTGGGAATTCTTTCCCAGGACTTGGCACGATGTTCTCTCTGCACAGGGGAGTCGGTGATACATAGTAGTCCTCCTCCTCCTCCTCGTCCCTCCCCTAGCCTACTCCTCCCACTTTCTCTTTCTTCTCCCCCTTCTCCTTCTTCTCCAGCTCTTCCATGCCCCAGTAAGAAGATGCCTCCTGGAAGGACCAAGGGAGAGTAGATGGCTCCGTGCAAGGCCACCTACACTCTCTCTATGGTCAACTACTGCGCAGGTTCTCAGGTTCAAAATCGCAGGGTCGAGGCTCGCCCGCCAGCTTCAACAGGAGACTTTGTCTTTGTAACTTTCGCCTCGTCTATTCGTCTCTCCCACCCACTGAGCTAAGTTTCTCGAGGGAAAGTGGGAAAAACTGACTTGTACTTCTCTTGTAATAACAACTGTCATTATTAATAACTGGGGTATTGGTTCAGTGCTTACTCTGTGCCGAGGACTGAGAAGCAGCATGGCCTTGTGGCTAGAGCATAGGCCTGAGAGGGAGAAGAACCTGGGTTCTAATTCCGTCTTTGCCTCCTGTCTGCTGGGCGACTCGGGCGACTCACTTCACTTCTCTTTCCTGAACTTCATTTGGAAAGTGGAGATGAAGACTGTGAGCCCCATGTGGGAAGGGGATTGTGTCCAACCTGATGAGCTTGTAACCACCTCAGTGCTTAGAAGAGTGCCTGATAGATAGTGAGCGCTTAACAAATACCATCTCTCCCATCCACTAAGATAACAGTTTAGAGGGTAAATGGGAGAAACAGTCCTCAAACTTCTCTGGTAGAAATTAGAATAATCCTAATACTTGGAATAATGAATACTTGTGGTATTTGTGAAGCGCGTACTATGCACCAAGTACTGAGAAGCAGCGTGGCCCAGTGGAAAGAGCACGGGCCCGGGAGTGCCAAGGACCTGGATTTTAATCCCGGTTTCGCCGCTTGTCTGCCATGTGGCTGAGGGCAAGCCACTTCACTTCTCTGGGCCTCAGTTCCCTCATCTGGAAAATGGGGATTAAAACCGTGAGTCCCATGTGGCACAAGGACTGTGTCCAACCCAATTAGCTTGTCTCTAGCTCAGTACTTAGAACTGTGCCCAAGACACAGGTAAGGGCTTTACAAATACCATTCAAAAAATATTTAAAAAGATATTTCTCTCCCGGGATGCTAGCTGCTCATAGTAGCAGGAAACAGAAGGTCCTCTCCCGGGCTTTCCCCTCACTGTAGACAGCACCACTGTCCTTCCCATCTCCCAGGCCTGTAGCCTTGGTGCTGTCCTTGACTCCACTCTCTCATTCAACCCACATATTCAATCTGTCACCAAATCCTGTTGATTCCACCTTCACAACATCGCTAAAACCTATCTGCCCTTTCCTCTTCATCCAAACTGGTACCACGTTAATCCCATCACTCATCCTATCCCGCCTAGATTACTGCATCCGTCTCCTTGCTGACCTCCCAACCTCCTGCCTCTCCCGACTCCAGTCCACACTTCACTCACCACTGCCCAGATCATCTTTCTACAGAAACCATCGGGACATGTCAAACCCCTCAAACTCCTCAGGTCAAAAATCTCTAATGACTGCCTATCCAGCGCCATATCACACAAAAACTCCTCACCGTGGGTGTTAAAGCACTCCATCACCCGGCCCCCTCCTACCTCACCTCGCTACTCTCCTACAACTCAGCCCAGACACTTCCCTTCTCGGGTGCTAACCTCATTGTGCCTCCATCTCGCCTGTCTCGCCAACGACCCCTGGCTCATGTCCTACCTCTGGCCTGAAACGCCCTCCCTCCTCAAATCCACCAGACAATGACTCTCCCCTCCTTCAAAGCCTTACTGAAGGCACATCTCCTCCAAGAGGCCTTCCCAGACTAAGCCCCACTCTTCCTCATCTCCCACTCCCTTCTGCATCGCCCTGACTTGCTCCCTT
This sequence comes from Ornithorhynchus anatinus, assembly GCF_004115215.2. NCBI lineage: Eukaryota > Metazoa > Chordata > Mammalia > Monotremata > Ornithorhynchidae > Ornithorhynchus > Ornithorhynchus anatinus. Next base: position 21,366,040 of record NC_041731.1, on the reverse strand, counting down.
TGCTCTTTCCCCCTCTCCAAGCCTCACAGCCCTTATGTCTAGTTCTGTAATTTTATTTATTTCTATTGATGTCTGGTCATTTGTATAGATGGGCTGCCTCCTCTGTCCCTGCCCCCTACTCCCCCATGACTGTGAGTTCCTTGTGACTGTCACTCTTTATTGTTGTACTGTATTTACTCAAGCACTTAGTACAATGCTCTGCACAAACTAAGGGCTAAATAAATATGACTGAAGGAATGAATGAATAAAAGCAAAGGCCCTGAGCCCCTACCAAGAGGCCGGATGGGTTTCGAGTACCCTCTTGGGCCGGTCCGTGTCCGGCTCGGCTGCCCAGACTGAGGTCCCTGGGTCGGCAGGGCGACACTGGGTTCCTCGCCCCCTCTGAGCGCCCATATCTGAACCTCCCCTGGGACCTAGGCTTACTCTGGCACTTCCTCGGTGGTGTGGGGCATGCATCTCGGAACGGGGAGGAAATGATGGTCTCGCTTCTTGTCTCCATGTCAGTCATAAGTTATTTAATTTATTTTCTAGAAGTCTAAAAACGTACAAAAGAAGATTCAGTTTAAAGCTGGAAACGAGAAGACAGAACCAACCCGACCCAAAGGAAACCATGTCTTCCTTTCCCTCCTCGTACTTCCCCCCTCCAAACTGACCCTCCTTCATGATTTGGATCAAATCGATCCCTGCCTAGATCAACACAGGCTCAGCGAATGTCCCAAAAACGCACATCCATGCGACACACAAAACCATAGATCGTTCACCCCCATATCAGTGCTGGATCCCAGGAATAAATATCCCTTTGGAGCCCAGAAGGACTGTTCTTGGCATCATCATCATCACCTTTCTTCCCAAAACCCACATGGTGATCTTCTGTGAAAAGAAAGAGAAGAAGAGAGATTAATCTTGCTTTGCTGAGTCTAACCCCATGCACCCATGCCTAGTCTTGGCGCCCTTGAAAAAAAAAAAGGAAAAAAAAGAGGTGGCGTCTGTTGTTAAGAGTTTACTATGTGCCAGGCACCAGATTAGATGCTGGGGTAGATCCAAGTGAATTGAGTTGGACACAGTCCTACTTGGGGTTCACAGTCTTTGTCCCCATTTGACAGATGAAGGAACTGAGGCACAGAGAAGTTAAGAGACTCGTCCGAGGTCAACCGGCAGACAAATCCATCCACTAGGCCCCGCCGCTTCCCTTTCCCACTGCTACACAGGCCAACTCCTTCCCAAGTCCCTCCTTGGCTTTGTCTGCCACAGCTGCCAGGGCATGGGGAAGGGTTTCTTCCTTCTTTAGGGTGGCAGGAGGCTCACTGCTGAGCCTAGGGGAGGGGGCCCCTGAAGCATGGTTCTTGAGGCAGACATGAGCTAAGAGTGCAAAGGGAAGGAGATCAAAAAAAAAAAAAATCCGTTGCCAAGACATCAAGAGGAATCTTTGGTGTTCAAAACTCCCCTATCTCCATCCACTTCAAAACCTTATTGAAGGCTCATCTCCTCCAAAAGGCCTTCCCTGATTAAGCCCTCTTTTACTCTTCTCCCGCTCTCTTCTGCCTCACCCTGACTTGCTTGCTCCCTTTGTTCTCTCCCTCTCCCAGCCTCACAGCACTTATGTGCACACCTCTAATTTTATGTATTGATATTAATGTCTGCTTCCTGTACTCTAGACTGTAAGCTCACTGTGGGCAGGAAATGTCTCCATTTATTGCTGTTACTGTACAATCCCAAGTGCTTAGTACAGCGCTCTGCACACAGTAAGCACTCGGTCAATATGAGTGAATTAATGAATTTCCATTCCCTCTAAAGTGTCTGCTCACAGCTGAACAATGAACCCGAGGGTTGGCCGATTCTGCCTCTTGCCAAGTGCATGAGAAATGTGGACACGATCCTTTCCCTTCGAGGAGCTGACGGTCAAAAGTGTGAGGAGCATTATCTTAAGCAACCGGGAGAGTCCGAAAGCATTAGTAACCACGATCCCTGCCTTCCAAGAGCTTACAAGTCTACTATGGGCAGAGCACTGTACCAAGGACTTTGGAGAGCAAATCAGAGTTAGTAAACAAGAGCCTTGCCTTCAAGAAGCTGACGTCAGCTGTGTGCAGAGGGCTATGCTACACACCTGAGAGAGTGCAATAGGATAGCGTTGGAAGGCACCAATCCTGCCATCCAAGAACTTACAGTCTAGACAGGGAAATGCTCACCACATCCGGAGCAGCGTGGTAGACGCCAATAGGCAAACCACTGAACTAAGCAACTAACATGTAGCATGAGAAGCAGTGTGGCTTAGTGGAAAGAACACAGGCTTGGGAGTCAGAGGATGTGGGTTCTAATCCCAGCCTTGCCATTTATCAGCTGGGTGACTTTGGGCAAGTCACTTAACTTCTCAGTTGCCTCATCTGTAAAATGGGGATTCAGTCTCTGAGAACTTACAACCAACCTGTTGACCTTCTGTCGACCTTCTATCTACCCCAGCGCTTGCTCAGAACAGTGCTTGGCCCCTAGTAAGAGCTCAACAAATACCATTATTATTATATGTGCAGAATATTGTGCTACACAGCTATGGATAGAGACCTCTAATGGGTGACTACTGCATGCAGAGCACTTTACTGGGCATTTACTGGCTGCAGAGTGCTGGAGTGGATGTCTCCCAGTGTAGAGCTCTCTAATACCAAGCTCCTACTGGAGACGCAGCACTATACTGGCTGCTTACTGGAACCCTCAGACTCCTCCTGGCCTCAACGAGAAAACCATTTTGATCAAAAGCAGCGTGGCCTATGGCATAGAGCCCAGGCCTGGGAGCCAGAAGGACCTGGATACTGATCCCGGGTTCTGCCACTCGTCTGCTGTGTGACCCTGGACAAGTCACTCCATTTCTCTGGCCTCAGGTAGCTCATCTGGAAAATTAAGACCGTGAGACCCAAGTGAGACATGGACCTTGTCTGACCTGATTAACTTATATCTACCCCAGCACTGAGAACAGAGCCTGGCAAACAGTAAGTGCTTAACAGATACCATTTTGTAAAAGTTCCATTAGAACAATAGGCAGGGTGATTACTGTCAACTGAAAAAAGTCTAAAATGCATTATTTCATTCCATTTCTGTCACTCATTCATTCAATCGCATTTACTGAGTGCTTACTGTATGCAGAGCACTGTACTAAGTGCTTGGGAAGTACAATTTAGCAATGAAGAGAGACAATCCCTGGCCACCGTGGGAGAAGCAAGAGAGGCAGTTGGGTTAGAAAATCTGTCATTCAATTCAGTGACCCTTATTGAGCACTTACCTTATGCAGAGCACCTTACTAAGCACTTGGGAGAGTACAATGTAACAACAGACACATTCTCTGCCCACAAGGAATTCACAGTCTAGAAGGGGAAATCCATGAGAGTTATCAGGCCCCAGTCTAGTTCCATTATCGCCTCCTTCCTCCTAGATAACCTGGCCCTAATTTCCATCCCTCAGGTGTACAACCAACAATTGGTCTTTTGTCTGGTTCTCTCACTCATAAATGAGCAGTGAGGCCTAGTGGAAAGGACACTGGCCTGGCAGTTAGAGGACCTAGGTTCTAATCCAAATAGTACAGTGCTCTGCATAATGTAAGCGCTCAATCAATACGACTGATTGATGGGTTCTGGCTGCGCCACTTACCTGCTGTGGGATCTTGACAAGTAAGTCACCTGACTGGTCTGTGCCTCAGTTTCCTCATCTTTCAAATGGGGAGTCAATACCTGTTGTCTCTTCTACTTAGACTGTGAGCCCTGCAAAGGACTCAATTAACTTGCATCTACCCCACTGCTTAGTACAGAGGCCTCGACTGTAAAATGGGGATTAAGACTGTGAGCCCCATGTGGGATATAGACTGTGTCCAAACTGATTAACTTGTATCTGCCCCAGTGCTTAGTATAGTGCCCGGCACATAATAATAATGTTGGTATTTGTTAAGCGCTTATTATATGCAGAGCACTGTTCTAAGTACTGGGGGAAATACAGGGTAATCAGGTTGTCACACGTGAGGTTGACAGTTTATCCCCATTTTCCAGATGAGGGAACTGAGGCTCCGAGAAGTGAAGCGACTTGCCCAAAGTCACACTTAAAAATGACTTTAAAAAAATGAAATAAACAGTGCTTGGCACTTAGTAAGGCCTTAAATACATGATTATTATTGTTATTATGAAGGAAAATTGTGAACTCTAGGCTAGTCTACGTCAAATCGGGGTAAACCCGGATCAAACGATCTACACGGCTATTAGATTGTCAGCTCGATCGAGGGCAAGGAACCCAAGTGCTCAGCAAATGCTCTGCAACCACTAGGCACCCAGCACATCACACTATACCCAGAGGTGCCCGTCAGAGTGCTCCGCATCCAGTGAGTACACTGACATCCAACTCTCCCCTCTCCTTCATTGATTCTTTCCTCTCCTGACTGAGCACGGACCAACCTGACTATCCCCCAGTGAGCCAACACGGACCATCCCACACCCTGACTCCCTCCGTCAACCAGCATGGGCCTCTGCACAACCTCAACTCTTGCCTCTCCATCCGTGACCCTCCCCTCTCCATAACTGACTCTCTCCTCAGTGACCCAGCAAAGGCCATCCGACACCTCTGACTCTCCCCTCTCCATCCCAGACACTCCCCCATGTGACCCAGACCAGACCATCGGGGGCTTCTACATCTCCTTTCCTTCCCTGACTCCTCCTTGAGAGGCCTGACACAGATTCACCTGCCAAACACCCCTGACTCTCCCCTCTCCGACTCTGACTCGACCGGCCCGGCACGGACCATCCGAGACCTCTCAATCACTCCTGGACCGACCCATCCTCTTCTCCGACTCCCTTCTGCGTTGCCCTGACTTGCTCCCTTTACTCACCGTCCCTCAGCACTTAGGTTTATCTGTAATTTATGTATTTATATTAATGTCTGTCTCCCCTTCTAGACTGCAAGTCTGTTGTGGTCAGGGAATGTGTCTAATGATTATTATATTGTACTCTTCCAAACACTCAGTACAGTGCTCTGTGCACAGTCAGTGCTCAATAAATATGATAGACGGATTGTCTGGCTGACAGGAAACAATTCTGCTCTGTCCAGAGTCCTTCCCCAGCAGCAGGTGATCCGTGAATGAGACCACATCCCCTCATCATTGCTACTGGGGGACATGTGACACGACCCATAAATCCAATCCACCTAGGCCCTCTGCACTGGCTCTGCCTGAGCTCCACAAAGCAGTTACCTCATCATAATTGTGTAGCTCATTTATGGGTCAGGTGTCATAATCCTAAAGGGAGAAGCTTCATTCAAGAGGGTCTGACCTGATTAAACTTCCCTCAAGTCCAGTCTTTGTTTTTTTTTTTTTAAAGCACTTACTACGTGCCGGGCACCGTCCTAAGCACAGGGATTGATAGAAGCTAATCAGGTTGGACACAGTCCGTCATTCATTCAGTCAGTCGTATTTACTGAGCATTTCCTGTGGACAGAGCACTGTACTAAGAGCTTGGAAAAGTACAATACACCCATAAAGAGTGACAATTCCTGCCCACAACGAACTCACGGTCTAGAATGGGGGAGAAAAGCATCAATATAAACCAATGAAATGACAGATATATACATAAGTGCTGTGGAGTGGGGTGGGAGGAGAGAGAGCAAGTCAGGGTGATGAAGAAGGGAGTAGGAGATAAGGAAAAGTGAGGCTGAGTCGGGGAAGCCCTCCTAAAGGAGATGTGCCTTCAGTAAGGCTCTGAAGGGGAGCAAGTCATTTTCTGGCGGATTGAAGGTGGAAGACGTTCCAGGCCAGAGATAGGACTTGGGCCAGAAGTTGGCAGCGAGACAGGAGAGATGGAAGCACAGTGAAAAGGTTAGGACCAGAGGAGTAAGTGTGCGGCCTGGGTTGTAGAAGGAGAGAAGGGAGGTGAGGTAGGAGGGAGCCAGGTCATGGAGTGCCTTAAAGCCAACAGTGAGGAGTTTTTGTTTGCTACCAAAGTGGACAGGCAACCACTGGAGATTTTTAAGAAGGGGGGTGACATGTTCTGAATGTTTCTGTAGACAGATGATCTGGGCAGCGGAGTGAAGTGTGGACTGGAGTGGGGAGAAGCAGGAGGTTGGGAGGTCAACAAGGAGTCCGATGCAGTCATCTAGGCAGGATAGGATGAGTGATTATATTAACATGGTAGCAGTTTGGATGGAGAGAAAAGGGCAGTTTTTAGCGATGTTGCGAAGGTGGGGCCGACAGGACTTGGTGAAGGATTTAGTATGTGGGTTGAATTAGAGAGTAGAGTCAAGGATGATGCCAAAGTGACAAGTCTGTGATACAGGAAGGATGGTGGCGCCATCTACAGTGACGGGAAAGTCCGGGAGGGGATAGGGTTTGGGTGGGATGATAAGGAGCTCTGTTTTGGATATTTTAAGTTTGCGGTGACAGGAAGACATCCAAGCAGAGATGTCTTGAAGGCAGGAGGAAATGTGAGCCTGGAGAGAGGGAGAGAGATTAGGGGAGGAAACGTAGATTTGGGTATCATCTGCAAAGAGATGGTAGTTGAAGCCATGGGAGCGAATGAGCTCTCCAAGGGAATGAGTGTAGATGGAGAACAGAAGGGGATGGAGAACTGAACCTCGAGGGACCCCCACAGTTATGGGATGGGAGGCAGAGGAGGAGCCCACCAAGGAGATTCAGAATGAACGGCCAGAGAGATGAGGGGTACAGGAGGTACCTGGAGATATCGGGAGATATATATACATATAGAGAGAGGATACAGGAAGTTATCAGGAGAGGTACAAAATCAGTGAAGCCAAGGTTGGATAATATATCTGGGATAAGGGGGTGGTCCACAGGGTCAAAGGCAGCTGAGAAGCCGAGGAGGGTAAGGATGGAGGAGGAGCCCTTGGATTTGGCAAGAAGGGGATCACTGGTGACTTTTGAGAGGGCGGTTTCAGTGGGGTGAAGGGGACGGAAGCCAGATTGGAGGGGATCCAAGAAGAGAATTGGAGGAGAGGAATTTGAGACACCAGCTGTAGATGACTCTTTCAGGCAGTTTAGAAAGGAATGGCAGAAGGTGAGAACTGGAGAGAGCTGTGAGGTCAAGGGACTGTCCCATGTGCGACTCACAGTCTTCACCCCCATTTTACAGATGGGGAAACTGAGCATAGAGAAGTCGAGTGAGTTGCCTGAGGTCAAAGAGAAGGCACGGAGTAGAGTGAGATTAAAAGTCAGGTCCTTCTGAATCCCAGGCCACTGGGCCATGCGACTTCCATGCTCAGAACAGGGTTTGACCCAGAGGCGCTTAATAAGCACCATAAAGAGAAAACTGAGAGTCACATTTAGAGATCAAAGGGGGAGATCATTCAGTTCCTTTGCACGCTGTCACCAGCAACTGTTACTATTATTCTTCTTCTTCTTATCTCTACCACTGGGGGAGAGATTCAGGAATGGGGAGAATCAGGAATCGGATGGCCCATACCTCTCGGCGAGGATGCCGCTGTCAGAGTCCAAGCCCCGGCCTGGCCAGATGACCCGACGCCCCTACTTCCCAAATGGGCACCGGTATAGGCTGTGGCCATGAGAGGCTGGGACCTTTCGCCTTTCCCGCCAGGTGTTCTCAACTCGCCCTCTGGAAGCCGGGCGCGAGGCCTGCCGCTTGGTCCATCGCGATGAGGCTGAAAACTCCAGGAGAGCAGAGACCAGTTGGTGCGACCCGATGAGCTTTCATCTGCCACAGTGCTTAGTACGGTGCTTGGCCTCGTGGTTAGAGCACGGGCCTGAAAGTCAGAAGGACCTGAGTTCTAATCCCAGCTCCGGCATTCGTCTGCTGGTTGTCACTGGGTGAGTCACTTTACTTCTCAGGGCCTCAGTTTCCTCATCTGGAAAATGGGGGGGATCAAACCGAAACTCCTTACCGTCGGCTTTAACGCTCTCAATCGACTCGTTCTCTCTTACCTCGCCTCACCGATTTCCTACTACAGCCCGGTCTGCACACTTTGCTCCTCTCATGCTACCTCGTTCACCGCCTCAATCTCGTCTATCTCGCCGATGACCCACTTCCCCACAACCTCCCTCCAGCCTGGAATTCCTTCTCCCTCCATTTACACCGGACCGCTACTCTCCCCACCTCCAAAGTCACGTCTCCTCCAAGAGGCCTTCCCCAATTAAGCCTTTTTTTCCCCAGCTCGCTCTCCCTTCTGCCTCATCTCGGCACTTTATTCATTCATTCAATAGTATTTATTGAGCACTTATGTGCAGAGCACTGTACTAAGCACTTGGAATGTACAAATCGGTAACAGATAGAGACAGTCCCTGCCCTTTGACGGGCTTACAGTCTAATCGGGGGAGACGGATAGACAAGAATAGTAGCAAAATTATGTCTGAAAAGCTAAAAGAGTCATTGGCTAAAATAGGCACAATTGGGCCAGCAGTTTGAAATGCTTACTAGCATGTTTCATGAGCTAGGGGTTGAGTGAGTCCAGTGGTAAAAGGGAAAGGTGTTTAACTTCCCTTAGACTGTTTCCACTTCATTCAGGGTGTAGTCCAGGATGACATCGTGCCTTTGAAACTTAAAGTATCCCCGGAACTTCTTCTTTTGGAGCACTAATGGAAACCAGTAGATGTCATCTGGCCACATTTCACTGAAAGGCACCTGATCCTGTTTCAACCACTGAGGACGCATTTCGTCACTCTCAGTTGGATTTCCATGGAAACTATCTGTGCGAAAGACATGGACATCCATTAGCTCAGAGTTGCCAAGGAATTCAAATGTAATGTGACCTATCTTCTGTAAGGGGTCCACTGTCAGCCCACTCTCCTCCAGTAATTCCCTCTTGGCTCCTTTCTCGATAGTCTCCCCGTCTTGCACCTTTCCCCCGAAGCCATTCCATCGCCCGGCTCCGAAGCCACGTTTTTTTATATCCTAGGAGAACTTCCTGTCGTTTCACAACCAGGACCAAAGTGAAGAGCCTGGACGAGAACATGTTCCTTCTCCTACTCCTCCGCCGCTGCTCCGCCGAAGAGGGCCCGGCCCGAACTTGGACCTGTGATCTTTGATCAGTCTAGGCAGAATGTGCTCCCAAGATCCTACCTGGAGGTGAAATAGGACCAATGGCCGGTGGCAGGGGAGGGGAAATCGGGCCGGAATTTGGTTGAGGGAAGAGAGGTGGGAGAAAATCGATGGGAGGGAATAGGGCCGGTATCTGGTGTGGTCCGGGATTATGAGCCCATTACTATTAGTAATAATTATGATTATTATTAGGGTATTTGTTAAGCGCTTATTATGTGCCAGGCACTGTACTGGGTTGGATACAAGCCAAGAGGGTTGGACACAGTCCCTGCCCCGCATAGGCCTCACAGTCTTAATTGCCGTTTTTCAGATGAGGGAACAAAGGCACAGGGAAGTCAAGTGACCTGCCCAAGTCCACACAGCAGACAAGTGACAGAGCTGAGATGAGAACTCATGATCTTCTGACTCCCAGGCTTATGCTCTATCCACCCCATCCAGCCAAACTCCCATCTCTTCAGGATAGGGTAAGTGCTTGGATCTGTGGGGCAGCAGTTGCGATGGAGAGCAAAGAGGAGATTGTAGAAACATGAACGTAAAACCTTCAGGATTTGGTGACAGGTTGAACATGCAGGGTGAATGAAGGATGGGCCGAGGATAATGCCAAGGTTACAGGCGTGAGGGGCAGGGAGGATGGTGGCATTGTCTACAGTGATGGGAAACATGTGGAAGAGGAGTGTTTGGGTGGAAATAAGGAACAGTTGGGTGGGAATACGAGGAGTTCTATTCTGGGCCTGTTCAGTTTGAGGTGGCAGCGGGACACGAAGGTAGAGACGTCATTCATTCGATTGTTCAATTCTATTTATTGAGCCCTGTTTGCAAAGCACTGTACTAAGCGCTTGGGAGAGTGCAATACAAGAACAAACGGACACATTCCTTACTCATGGCCTAGAGGACAAGCTCACGGGAAGGCAGGCGGAGACGTGAAGCAACATGGCCTAGTGGAGAGAGCCCAGGCCTGGCAGTTGTAATCAAATGTGATTACAACTCACGATCAAATCGATCCCGGCCTAAATTAACCCAGGCCCAGTGAATCTTCCAAAACACACATCCATGCGGCACACAAAACCACAGATTGTTCACCCCCAGATCAGTGCTGGATCCCAGGAATAAATATCTCTTTGGAGCCCAGAAGTATTGTTCCTTGTCATCACTCCCTCAAGACCTTTCTTTCCTAGACCCGCTTGGTGATTTTCTGTGGAAACAAAGAAAAGGAGAGAGATTAATCTCACTGTGCTGAGTCTAAACCCATGGACCCATCTCAACTCTTCGTGCCCTTGAAAAAAATACTTACAGAAGGAAAAAATAGAGGTGGTCCTGATTGTTAAGGGCTTCCTATGTGCCAGGCACTGCACTAGACACTGGGCTAGATACAAGTTAATTGGGTTGGCTACAGTCCATGTCCTATGTAGGGCTCACAGTCTTCATCCCCATTTAACAGATGAAGGAACTGAGGCACAGAGAAGTGAAGAGACTCGCCCAAGGTCACCCAGTAGACAAGCTGCAGAGCTGGGATGGGAGCCCAAGTCCTTCTCACTCCCAGGCCCAGGGTCCATCCCCTAGGCCCCGCCACTTCCCTTCCCCACTGCTACACGGGCCAACTTGACTCCCCCCCAAATCCCTTCTCTGCTGTATCTGCCGCAACTGCCAACTGCCGGGGGGCCAGGTAAGAGTTTCTTCCTTTCTTTGGGTGGCAGGAGGCTCACTGCTGAGCCCAGGGGAGGGGGCTTCTGAAGCACGGTTCTTGAGGTAGACATGAGCTCATAGTGCAAAGGGAATAAGAGCCAAAAAAAAAAAAAATCTGTTCCTGAGACGTCAAGGGGAGCTTCTGGTGTTCAAAACTCCCCTCTGCATCTCCATCCACTTCAAAGCCTCACTGAAGGCCCATCTCCTCCAAAAGCCCTTCCCTGACTAAGCCCTCTTTTCCCCTTCTCCCACTCCCTTCTGCCTCACTCTGACTTGCTTGCTCTCTTTCTTCTTCCTCTCTCCCAGTCCCACAGCAGTCATTCATTCATTCATTCAATAGTATTTATTGAGCACTTACTATGTGCAGAGCCCTGTACTAAGCGCTTGGAATGTACCAATTGGTGCCAATCAAATCGGTACAAAACAAATCAGTACAAATCAAAGGGCAGTCCCTGCCCTTTGACGAGCTTACAGTCTAATTGGGGGAGACAGACAAGAACAATGGCAATAAATAGAATCAAGAATCAAGGGGAAGAACATCTCATTGAAACAATAGCAAATAAATAGAATCAAGGTGATGTACATCTCATTAACAAAATAAATAGGGCAATGAAGATATATACAGTTGAGCGGACGAGTACAGTGCTGAGGGGATGGGACGGGAGAAGGGGAGGAGCAGCGGGAAAGGGGGGAGAAGAAGGTTTAGCTGCAGAGAGGTGAAGGGGGGGGTAGAGGGAGCAGAAGGAAAAGGGGAGCTCAGTCTGGGAAGGCCTCTTTTGGGCACATCTGTAATTTTATTTATATTAGTGTCTGTCTCCCCTACCCTAGACTGTATGCTCACTGTGGGCAGGAAATGTGTTCTCCCTTCTTTTTTTATGATATTTGATAAGCACTTTATTACATACCAGGGACTGTACAAAACAAGGGGATAGAAAACAATATAATCAAGTTGGACATAGTCCCTGTCCCACACGGGACTCAGAGTCTTCATCCCCACTTTACAGATGAAGTAACTGAGGCACAGGGAACTCAGATAATAATACTGTTGGTATTTGTTAAGCACTTACTATGTGCAGAGCACTGTTCTAAGCGCTGGGGTATACAAGGTAATCAGGTTGTCCCACATGAGGCTCACAATCTTCATCCCCATTTTACAGATGAGGTAACTGAGGCACAGAGAAGTGAAGTGACTTGCCCACAGCCACACAGCTGACAAGTGGCAGAGCTGGGATTCGAACCCATGACCTCTGACTCCCAAGCCCGGGCTCTGTGACTTTGGGCAAGTCACTTCACTTCTCTGTGCCTCAGTTGCCTCAACTGCAAAATGGGAATTAAGACTGTGAGATGATTCAGATGATTCACCCAAGATCATACAGCAGACTAGTCAGGGACTGTGGCCTACCTGATTGTTCCCTCTCTTCCCCCGGTGCTCAGGACAGTGCTTGGCTCATAGTAAGCATTTCAATAGCACATTGATCTATTAGGATTCAATGTAGGAAAGGTCACCACCTTGTCCTAGGGGAGACACAAAGGATTCAACAAGAGGAGAAGCAAAAGCGAGGAACCAGAGATGGCCAGTGAAAAAGTGAGCAGTCCAAATAGACTATCATATCCCACCAATCTACATACCAATATAGACCTACATGCAAGAGTTAGGGGGACAGACTTAAATGTTAATAGAGCTACTGGGAATGCGGCAACTTAGGGTGTGGGGAATTAATCAAAAAAGGTTTCCTGGAGGAAGAGGAGGAAGAAGGGTTTCAGGAGGCTTTGAGGATGGGAGGAGATGTGGTAATGATAACAACAACAATCATAGTGGTATTTGTTAAAGTGCTTACTGTGTGTCAAGTAATGTAATAATAGCAATTATGGCATTTGTTAAGTGCTTAGTATGTGCCAGGCACTGGACTAAGCGCTGTTGGAGTAGATCTAAGTCCCACATGAGGGACACAAGGTAAGTCCCCATTTTACAGCTGAAGAAACAGACTCAGAGAAGTGGTTTGCCCACGGTCACATAGCAGGAAGGGGGAGGAGAAGGGGCTAGAAAGAAATGTGGTTTTAGTTATGTGCTTATTTCTATTCATGTCTGTCTCCCCCTCTAGTCTGTGAGCTTGTTGTGGGCAAGGAATGTGTCTGTTGTTCTACTGTCTTCTCCCAAGCACTTAGTACAGTGCTCTGCACCCAGTAAGCACTCAATAAACACGATCGAATAAGTGAATTAGAACCCACAACTTCTGACTCCCAGGCCAGGGCACTTTCTACTCGGCAACTCTGCTTCCCGATCCTCTTTAGAGAGGAGGTCACAATAGAAGGCAATAAAAGGCAATAGAAGGCAATGGGGAGCAGTTTGGACTATTGGAAAGAGTACACGCCTAGGAGCCAGAGGACCTGGGTCCTAATCCCAGATCTGCCACTTGCCTACTGTGACCTCTCTCTGACCTCCCTTCCTCCTCTCTCGCCCCGCTCCAGTCTATTCTTCACTCCGCTGCCCGGCTCATCTTCCTGCAGAAACCATCTGGGCATGTCACTCCCCTTCTTAAACAACTCCAGTGGTTGCCTATCAACCTCCGCTCCAAACAAAAACTCCTCTCTCTAGGCTTCAAGGCTCTCCATCACCTTGCCCCTTCCTACCTCTCCTCCCTTCTCTCTTTCTACTGCCCACCCCGCACGCTCCGCTCCTCTGCCGCCCACCTCTTCGCCGTCCCTCGGTCTCGCCTATCCCGCCGTTGACCCCTGGCCCACGTCCTCCCGCGGTCCTGGAACGCCCTCCCTCCTCACCTCCGCCAAACTGATTCTCTTTCCCTCTTCAAAACCCTACTTAAAACTCACCTCCTCCAAGAGGCGTTCCCAGACTGAGCTCCTCTTCTCCCTCTACTCCCTCTGCCATCCCCCCTTTACCTCTCCGCAGCTAAAGCCTCATTTTCCCCTTTTCCCTCTGCTCCTCCACCTCTCCCTTCCCATCCCCACAGCACTGTACTCGTCTGCTCAACTGTATATATTTATTACCCTATTTATTTTGTTAATGAATTGTACATTGCCTTGATTCTATTTAGTTGCCATTGTTTTTACGAGATGTTCTTCCCCTTGACTCTGTTTATTGCCATTGTTCTCGTCTGTCCGTCTCCCCCGATTAGACTGTAAGCCCGTCAAACGGCAGGGACTGTCTCTATCTGTTGCCGACTTGTTCATCCCAAGCGCTTAGTACAGTGCTCTGCACATAGTAAGCGCTCAATAAATACTATTGAATGAATGAATGAACGACCATCCTTCCCGTCTCTCGGGCCCGCAATCTCGGTGTCATCCTTGACTCGTCTCTCTCGTTCATCCCACACATCCTATCTGTTACCAAGACCTGTCGGTTTCACCTTTACAATATCTCCAAGATCCGCCCTTTCCTCTCCACCCAAACGGCTACCTTACTGCTACGGGCTCTCGTTATATCCCGGCTAGACTACTGTGTCAGCCTTCTCTCTGATCTCCCTTCCTCCTCTCTCGCCCCGCTCCAGTCTATTCTTCGCTCCGCTGCCCGGTTCATCTTCCTGCAGAAACAATCTGGGTATGTCACTCCCCTTCTTAAAAACTCCAGTGGTTGCCTATCAACCTCTGCTCCAAACAAAAACTCCTCACTCTAGGCTTCAAGGCTCTCCATCACCTTGCACCTTCCTACCTCTCCTCCCTTCTCTCTTTCTACTGCCCACCCTGCACGCTCCGCTCCTCTGCCGCCCACCTCCTCACCGTCCCTCGGTCTCGCCTATCCAGCCGTCGAGCCCTGGGTCACGTCCTCCCGCGGTCCTGGAACGCCCTCCCTCCTCACCTCCGCCAAACTGATTCTCTTTCCCTCTTCAAAACCCTACTTAAAACTCACCTCCTCCAAGAGGCATTCCCAGACTGAGCTCTTCTTCTCCCTCTACTCCCTCTGCCATCCCCCCTTTACCTCTCCGCAGCTAAACCCTCTTTTTCCCCTTTTCCCTCTGCTCCTCCTCCTCTCCCTTCCCATCCCCACAGCACTGTACTCTTCCGCTCAACTGTATATATTTTCGTTACCCTATTTATTTTGTTAATGAATTGTACATCGCCTTGATTCTATTTAATTGCCATTGTTTTTACGAGATGTTCTTCCCCTTGACTCTATTTATTGCCATTGTTCTCGTCTGTCCGTCTCCCCCGATTAGACTGTAAGCCCCTCAAACGGCAGGGACTGTCTCTATCTGTTGCCGACTTGTTCATCCCAAGCGCTTAGTACAGTGCTCTGCACATAGTAAGCGCTCAATAAATACTATTGAATGAATCAATACTGTGTGACCTCAGCCAACTCACTTAACTTCTCGGGGCCTCATTTTCCTCATCTGCAAAATGGGGATTCAATCCCTGTTCTCCTTCCCCCTTAGACTGGGAGCCTCATGTGGGACGGGACTGGGTCCAAACTGATGATCTTGGATCTATCCCAGGGCTTACTACAGTACTGGGCAAATAGAACAGATTATCACTGGGACAAAACACTGGTGAGCATTTGTAAGCTGCTCGTGGGCAGGGAGTGTAACTCCCAAATGCTTAGTACAATGCTCTGCTTAATCCCCATTTCACAGAAGAGGTAACTGAGGCATAGAAGAGTGAAGTGTTCTCCTTAAAAAAAACTCCAAAGAAAAAAACAGGTGGCAAGAGAAATGAGAATAGCATCTACGCTGATCAATCTCCCCACACATTGGCCAAATCGAACTTCCCGGATAATAATGGTTAGAGTTGAGAGACACGATCCCTGCCCTCTGTGAGCTTACAGTTTTCCTCCTCCCCTGCTCTCTTCTCCCTCTCCGCCTTCACAGCCTCTCTCTTCCCCCTTCCACTTTTGCTTTTCCCTTCTTCTCCCCCTCCCTGCCTCCCTATTCCCTCCCTCTCCCACTCTTCTCTCAGCAAGGAAAAAGCTAAGGAGCAGACATTTGGAGATGACACCTTAAGGTCAGAGAATGCATCAGTCAATCCATCAGTGGTATTTATTCAGTGCACATTAGGTGCAGAGCACTGGACTAAGTGCTTGGGAGAGTACAAGACAACAGAGTTACTACCGTCCTCCGTACCTAGTCAACGCTTAACAAGCCCAGGGAGACAACTGAGAGGAAATGCTGGTGGGTTTTTCTGGCTCATTCTAAGCAATGAGGGTCCATCGTGACTCGTTTTGCGGTTTCAGGGTAAACAGGCCGGGAGCGCCATTGCTTCCTTCAAACGGCTGGACCCTTATGAGGTACGTGTGACATTATCCACTGGGGAAAATAAAGGGCCGCACATGACTTCTGGGATAAAGTTGATGCTGTTGTCTTAAACAGTCAGTTTTCTTTCAGAAAGCTGAAAGATGGCCTGGGAGCTAAAAAAAAAAAAAAAAAAAAGAATGTTTTCAAGGTCTACAAGCCTTAATTCGGGGGGTGGGAGGGTGCACATGTGCTTATGACTCAAGTCGGGTGAGTTGAAAGGGAAGACAGATAAGCTGGGAAAGCACAATGAATTGTTTCTGGTCATAGACATGGAGACTGAGCAGAAAACAGGGCAGAGATACCCCTCAACTTATTTTTTTATGATATCTGTTTAGCACTTACTATGTGCCGGGCACTGTACTGAGCACTGGGGTAGATAAAAGCTAATTGGGTTAAATATAGGTCCTGTCCCACATAGGGCTCACAGTCTTAATCCTCATTTCACAGAAGAGGTAACTGAGGCACAGAGGAGTGAAGTGACTTGCCCAAGGCCCTAAAACACACAAGTGGCAGAGCTGGGATTAGAACCCTGGTCCTCTGACTTCCATGGCTGGGCTCTTTCCAATAAGCTATACTGCTTGTCTGAAACTTTTGTCTACCTCAGAGCTCAAGGCACTGTACTAACCGCTGGGTTAAATACAAGATAATCTGGCTGGACACAGTCCCCGTCCCACGGTGAGCTCACAGTCTTAAGCTCCACTTTACAAATGAGGAAGCTGAGGCACAGAGATCAATGGAGAAGGGAGAGTTGGAAGTGTTAGATGGTACATGCTGGGTCACTGGGGGAGAGTCAGCAATGGGAAGGGAAGACACAGGGAGGTTGGATGGTCACACAGCAGACAAGTCGTGGAGCCGGGATGAGGACCCAGGTCCTCTGACTCCCAAGTCCATGCTTTTTCCACTAGGACACGTGGGTTCTCAGTAACTTCCAATAGTTTGGGGTTATTAGTCAAGGTTTTGTCCGGACAGAAGACCCACCACAAGTCCCCTCACCTGCACCAACAGGGCAAAGCCCCTGGCTGAGTAGAGTCAGTAAGTCAGTCCTATTCATTGAGCTCTTACTGTAATGCAGAGCTCTGTACTAAGCACTTGGGTGAGTACAATACACCAGTATAACTGACACATTCTCTGACCACAGGGAGCTTACAGTCTAGAGGGGAAGACAGACATTAATCTACATGAATACATTACAGATATGGACATTAGTGCTGTGGGGCTGAGGGTTGGGGGGAGATTTGAATATAGGGAGCAAGTCACGGAGATGGAGAAGAAAGTTGAAGAACGGGAAAAGAGGGCTTAGACAGGGAAAGCCTCTTGGAGATGTGCCTTGAATTCATTCATTCATTCAATCGTATTTATCGAGCGCATACTGTGTGCAGAGCACTAGACTAAGCACTTGGAAAGTACAATTTGGCAACAGATAGTGACAATCCCTACCCAGCAATGGGCTCACAGTCTTGAAGGGGGAGAAAGACAACAATACAAAACAAGTAGACAGGCATCAATACCATCAAAATAGATAAATAGAATGATAGATCTACACACATCATTAATAAAATAAGTAGAATAATAAATATGTACAGATATACCAAGTGCTGTGGGGAGAGGAAGGGGGTAGAGCAGAGAGAGGGAGTAGGGGCAATGGGGAGGGGAGGAGGAGCAGAGGATAAAGTGGGGGGGGGGTGGACTCAGTCGGGGAAGGCCTCCTGGAGAAGATCAGCTCTCAGTAGGTCTTTGAAGAGAGGAAGAGAGGTAGTTTGGCAGATGTGAGGAGGAAGGGTGTTCCAGGCCAGAGGTAAGACATGGGCCAGGCGAGAATGAGGCAAGGTGAAGAGGTGAGCAGCAGAGGAGTGGAGCGTGCGGAGTGGGCCGTAGATGCAGAGAAGGGAGGTGAGATAGGAGGGGGCAAGGTGATGGAGAGCTTTGAAATCAATTGTGAAGAGTTTCTGCTTAACCAAAGGTTGATAGGCAAACCACTGGAGACTTTTGAGGAGGGGAGTGACATGCCCAGAGCATTTCTGAAGAAAGACAACCCAGGCAGCAGAGTGAAGTATAGACTTAAGTGAGGAGGGGACAGGAGGATGGGAGTTCAGAAAGGAGGCCGATGCAGTAATCCATTTGGGATACGATGAGAGATTGTACCAGCGAGGCAGCGGTTTGTAGCGAGCGGAAAGCGCGGATCCTGGTGATATTGTGAAGGTGAGACTGGCAGGTTTTGGTGACGGATCGGATGGGGGTAGGGGAAGAGTAATTGTCTGCGGGATATGAGGTGGGAGGATGTTTCGGGCCAGAGACAGGATGTGGGTGAGAGGTTGGTGGTGAGATAGACAAGAATCAAGGTAGAGTGAGAAGATAAGCATTAGAGAAGCAAAGTGTGTGGGCTGGATTGGAGTATGAGAGCGGTGAGGGGAGGTAAGAGGAGGCAAGGGGATCTAGGGCTTTCGAGCCAATGTTAGCTTGGCCTCAGATGGGTCAGC
Organism: Ornithorhynchus anatinus; assembly: GCF_004115215.2. Classification (NCBI taxonomy): domain Eukaryota; kingdom Metazoa; phylum Chordata; class Mammalia; order Monotremata; family Ornithorhynchidae; genus Ornithorhynchus; species Ornithorhynchus anatinus. Next base: position 21,347,611 of record NC_041731.1, on the reverse strand, counting down.
CTCGATCTGCTTTCCCCGGCAGGCCGAGAGCCAAAAGACCATCCTCCCTGCTCCCTCATCTCTGACACGCGGCTCCTCCTTCCCATCTCCCTCCTCCTCCTCATCCTCCCTGGATCACCCCTCCCATCCCCACAGAACAGCTCAGCTTGAGTAACAGTGATTCTACAGGGTTCTGAAACCTCCCCAGATTTTCTAATAATTCCCACACCCCCCAGATCTCTTGGAAACAAGCTAAGCAGTAGCTGGGTGCAATCCTTCCTAGGAGAAACTGACAGATGCTTGTCAGTCCAGTGACAACCCTCCACCCAGCTAATTTCCCACTGAAGTGCACCTAGCAGGCTGCTGGGTAATTCGATTCTGCTGCTTTGGATGCTCCTGCTGACCGCAGGGAGTGGGGAAACTTCAGATTTCTAAAGTTATGCAGGCCCCGACTCTGCAATGTACAAGTCCTGACCCTCAGGAAAAGCCCTTTGTCATCAGGTTCCCGGGTGAGGATGCGTAGACTTTTCATGAATTAATCCGGGCTATTCGTGAGGAACTCCACCTCGGGACTCCAACCTCTCACCACTTCCTCAGGCTTTAACTAATTGATCCATCAATTGATGGAATTCATTGAGCTCTAACTGCGTGCAGAGCACTGGACTAGGCACTTGGGAGAGGACAAAAGAACAGAGTTTAAAGACCTGTTCCTGGCCCGCAACAAGTTTCCAGTTCATAGGGACAATCTAGAGTCAATCCCTCAATGATATTTATTCAGTGCTTACTGGGGGCAGAGCACTGTAATGAGTGCTCAGAAAAGGACAGCACAACAGAGTTGGAAGACAGGCTTTCTGCCCACAACAAGCTTACCCAGCTGGATGTAGTGACAGCTCTACTCTCTACTCTACTCTTGCCCTACTGAGTGCTCACCTCCTCCAAGAGGCCTTCCCAGACTGAGCTTTCCCTTTTCCCTCTGCTGCCTCTCTGCCCCCACCTTCAGCTCCCCTCAGCTAAGCCCCCTTTTCCCCACTTTCCCTCTGCTCCTCCCCCTCTCTCTTCCCTTCCTCTCAGGATTGTGCTTTGTCAGCTGTGTGACTGTGGGCAAGTCACTTAACTTCTCTGTGCCTCAGTTACCTCATCTGTATAATGGGGATTAACTGTGAGCCTCATGTGGGACAACCTGATGACCCTGTATCTACCCCAGAGCTTAGAACAGTGTTCGGCACATAGTAAGCGCTTAATACCATTATTATATATTTTTATTACCCTACTTATTTTGTTAATGAGATGTACATCCCCTTGACTCTATTTATTGCCGTTGTTTTTGTCTGTCTCCCCGGATTTGACTGTAAACCTCTCAATGGTCAGGGATTGTCTCTATCTGTTGCCAAACTGTACATTCCAAGCACTTAATTCCAATCACACTCTTTAAAACTCGTTTAAAACTCACTGAGGGCAGGGTAGATGCATCTGGATTAACTCATATCTACCACAGCATTTAGTTGTGTAGTCGTAATGGTATTTGTTAAGCACTTATGTGCCTGGCACTGGCCTAAGGTAGATACAAACTAATCAGGTTGTACACAGTCCATGTCCCAAATGGGGCTCACAGTCTTTATGCCCATTTTACAGATAAGGTTACTGTAGTACAGAGAAGTGAAGTGACTACCCAAAGTCACAGAACACATAAATAGCATAGACCGAACTAGAAATCAAGTCCTTCTGACTCCCAGATCCCAGGTCTAACCACTAAGCCACACTGGTTAATGCTTAACATAGACCATAATAATAATGAGGATATGGTTGTGGCTATCATCAATATAAATGACTCCCAAATTCATGTCTCCAACAATCTGCCATATGACAGAGAGAAAAGATTTTTCTTTCCAGACTTAGGCATGATGCAGAACATATACATTTTATTCCATACAGCTGCATTTGGGCTTACAGAGCCCAGGTTGCCAAGGGGACCGAGAGGGGACAAAGAGAGGAGGGGCCAGAGCATGCCATTTCTGTTGATAGGATGGGGGGAAACCACTTGGCATCTTCCCTCTCTAGGATTTGCTGCTAGTCCTCTCCCCCCTTCATTCTGCTCGTCCATGAGGGATGGAGGACATAAGGTAGTCACACAGGCATACACCTAGATGCATACACCCATGACTCTTCCTGCCCCTAAACCCCGCTCCCCCAGGGTCACCCCCCTTGGGCGGGAAAGGGAGTCTGTACTCTTGAAGCCAGAGCTGGGCAGATAACTCCCAACGGCCCAGGGCGGGAAGAAGTCACACTGACTATAGAATTAAGGGCCCCAGAGCGACTTCACAAACACTCTGGAGGTCCGTCCTCGGAGCACCTGTCCAGAACTCTAGATCCCCATTTCCATAACCCTCTACCCGTCCAAAGAGGGGCGGCCCCTCTCACCCTACTCTGGTCCCGGTCCTCGCTCTCACCCATGAGGCACACACAAACCTACACACCTCCATCCCCTCCTGGAGTTGCAAGGAACTGGTTTGGCACCCATGATGCAGTGTTTGACCCTTGACCCACAAAGGAAATGGCATGATCTGGAAGGAGGGGATACACAGTTGCGGGCTGGGGGGCAGGAGAGGGGAGCAACCTGGTTCCAACCGATTCCCTCATGGTGGGGCCGGAGCAATCTATGAGTGTCCGTGGCATCCGGTTATTAGCTGGTCAGTCGTCCACTTCCCTTGGGACAAGGTGGTCCGGTTCGGGGCTGCACTGCAGCTTCCTAAGGACGGATGTGACAACTAATTGGCTGATGAGGTGTGTTCTAGCCCCTGGCAGGGGAGAGTGCCAGCCCAGTCTTCCACCCAGGGAGTAGGAAGCTATATGTTGAGAGGAGTCTGCCTAGGGGACACTACTCAGCCAGGTTGGGGTTGGTCACTGTTTTACTTTGTGGACTATAAGGATGCAGTGGATTGTGTTGAGGTGTAACAGAAATAAGGATCTCTTCACTCTACTCTCTCAAGAGTAGAGTCTAGTCCTCTAGACTTAAGCGCTCAATAAATGTCATCGATTCTTTGATTCCTCCCACTTGCCCCAAACAGAGCCCTAATAACCCTGACACTAACCGTCCTGTCCGCACCAACATGTCCGTGGGGAGGCGGGGATGGAGCAGGGGGCTGGGTCCCCCTGGATGCATCTGGGTGGGGCTCAGGCTCCTTCCTCGGCCCCTAAGGATACACTCAATCCGGTCTCAGGGCAATTTCACTCTGCCCCCCTTCTTGGGTCGGGGGTGCTGCCACCTGTGCCCAGCCCCATCTGCACCCCCACTCTGGAACTGGACTGTCCCCTGCAGCAGACTCACACCCAGCAGGGCGGGGGTGGTGGGGGAGAGAGAGAGAGAGAACGCACACAAGAGAGCGAGACAGAGGCAGAGACAGGATAGAGCAGCTGCCACTCACCCACCCTCCAGAAGAGGCCCTGGCTATCACCCCATGGCAGTACACCCCAGGCAGTCAGGGTTTCCACCCCGCAGAGTCTTAGTCCCTGCCAACCCTCTCCCCAAACCGCCCCCCCACACACAAATCCCTAGGATCTTACCTCTGAGCAGGATTGTCTGGGAGACTTCTCCAGGGGGCAGAAAGTAGATGGGCTTCTGCTTTCTCTCCTCCTGTAGCCGAGGCCCTGAATACTTACCCAGTGCCAGGCTGGTCCTTCACCCCTGCCCCTCCTCACCTCTCCCACAATAGAGCCTGATGGAGGCATCTGCCCCCAAGTTTGGTCTGACGAGTCAGACCTTACCTCATTAGGCAACTTCTTGGGCAAGTTGGGTGCAGAAGACACAGCCCCTGCCCACTGGGAGCTTACAATCTAAGACAGTCAGTTGATCCTATTTGAGCTCTTACAGAAAGGTGTGGTTAACGGTACTAAGACTTTGGGAGAGTAAAATAGAACAATACAGCCACTGCAAGCCCTGCCCCAATAAGCTTATCCTCTAGAGGGGAAAGATCAGCTTCACAACAACACGGAACAAGTGCTTCAAAAAGTTGAACATTCCATAGCACGCACGGCCCCCGCTCTCACTAAGTTTCAAAGTGAGTCGCACACAGGTGGAATGGCATACACAAGGTCAGTACGTGAAATTGTGCACACTGAATCCACAGTAAGCTTGAATCGACAGTACGAGTAGGAAAAAACAGAACAAATCAACACATAGAGTGATGGGTGGCGGTACTGCATTAAGACAACAGTAGTGTTTATCAAATCAAACAGTATGGAAAGCAGGATGGGGGTGAGATGCCTCAATTGCTAAAGACACCCATTTCAATCAGTCAGTGGTATTTATCCAGCCCTTACTATCAGACAAAATCCCTGCTTACTATGAGTTTACACTCTGGGGGGAAGACAGGCATTTAACATAAATACATTTCATCCATTTAAGTCGGAGCCAAGACGAGTCGGGGGAGAAATCATCTGAAAATACTCGGCACTCTAGGTTCCAACTCGAGGAGAGATTTGAACTTTGGAACTCAGTCTCCCAGGTACTCAGTAGGGTGCTCTGCATCTACTAAGTACTGAATGACTACTGTTGCTTCGGCTGTTACAACGGCGGCGCTTGTGTTTGGGGGGTTCTGGGTTGGTCCGGCATATTTATTGAGAGCAGAGCACTCTATTAAGTACTTGAGAGAGTCTAATAGAACAGACACATTCCCCACTCACAACCAGCTTATGGTCTACTCCACACGGGTGCAGCCACTGAGCCCCAACTCATTATTGGGCTTTTGGGGGGGGGGCGCACTGTAATGGAGTCCCATGGAGGAGAAGGGGCAACGTGTATCTTGGGGTACAGGTATTGGGAAGCCCCCAAGCAGTCTCCAGACAGCAAGTTGAGGGCGCATGACGGTACCACCACCCCATCTCCATCGGCAGGTCTCGGTTCCTGCCCCTGGGGGCTCACAGTCTGACGCTCCCATACAAACGCTGACAGGACTGACCCATGGCGCTGAATCCACTGAGGATGGAGGAGGTTTCCAGTGGTTGGGGGCTGGATGCACACCCTCCTTATGGATGTTGGAGGGCTGGGGGGTGGGGGTGCGATGGCACAAGGCTTGTGGAAGCAGCACCTTACCTCCTACCATATTCCAGGCGCAGGGTCCCATGTTGAGTTGTTCGAGGTCACTGACCTTGGTGACCAAGGTTGAGTGGAAAATACTAGCTAACTGGGGGCTGGCAAGAGCACAAAAGGAGGGCACCATGACGACAGAGAGACACACACACACACACACAAACACACAAAGACATTGTAAGCATGCACCCCCATGCACCCCATGGTTTTTGCTCCATCCCTCTCTCCCCTCATTAAGATCCTCATCTCTGGATCCAGAGCACCAGTTCTCCCCCCTGAAGACAGACCTCATAGCATCACAATCCTTCAACTTCCTCCACTCCAGAGACACTTGCTTGGACCAACCAAGCAGACACTCCTCTTCCTGAGTCCCAGACTCATCTCCAAGTCAGGAAAAACCAAAACCTGTATAACCCGTAGCATGCCCTGCCCCTCTAGGACAGGGAATTTTGGAACCAAATCAGAGGCTGGGCCACAAATACTGTCAACACACACATCAGTGTCCAACTTCCTACCTACCCCAGCAATTAAACAGAGCTTAACACATAGTAAGCACTTCACCAATACCATCATCACCACCACATCAGCATTACGGACAAGTCATTGGTATCCAAACACATTCCCCATACCACCCTCAGCCCTCTCCATAGCCCTCACATCAAAAATGCAATTGACATTGACTATCCAACCCTGGCCATTCCCCCCCCCACTCCCCCATCACAAGTGCACAGGCACACACCCACACAACTCCTCCTGGATAAATTGGTACAGTAGATATCAGTTAACCAAACACTAGATTATCAACCAAATCAGTGATGTGAATACACACACACACACACAAACACAATCATATTTATGGACTACTTACTTTGTGCTGATTACTGGACAAGAGAAGCAGCATGGTGTAGTGGGTAGAGCACAGGTCTGGGAGTCAGAAGGCCATGCCGCTTGTCTGCTGCAAGACCTTGGGCAAGTTGCTTGACTGGGCCTCATCTCATTCATCTGGAAAATGGGGATTGAGAATGTGAGCCCCAGGAGGGACAGAGACTGGGTCCAACCCTTTTTGCTTGTATCCATTCCAGTGTTTAGTACAGTGCCTGGAACATAAACCACACTTAACACCACAATTATTAATTCTAAGCACTTGTGGGAGTATACTGTAACTCCCAACTGCAGCCCCTACCCCCACCTCCAAAGTGTCACCATCACCCTTTCAGTCAATTATCCCAGACTTTGGTCTCCCCTCCCCACCACTCCACTTCAAATCCTTGGGCGCAGCTCATTCCTCCACCCCCATCCAACACTATAATCAATAGTCTCCAAGTAACCCAACCTTAAGCACCCAAGTCATTTCTGAGTCATCCATATGACACCAACCCCCCCCCAAACACACACCCCAACAACAAGCCACCACATCCCCACTAGTCAACCATTAGCCCAGCCTTAAATTGCCACCCCCATCAGCCCCGCCAATTCAATAGACATCAACTATTAAAGCTAAACAAAAAAGAAAAGATAACCAAGGGGGCATCACAGGCCCTATTTACCAAACCTCCAGAGAGGCATACTCCATCTCTTCTCCACAGCCCATAGGAAGTAGTGCCCATGGGCCCTGCATGGGGCAGGGAGAGGGCCAGAAGCCTCTCGGGCTTTAAAGGGGAAGTGCTACTTGCCCCATTGAAGGGCAACTAATGGAGAGACTGTGTTTCTAAGGGTGGGGCTGTAGAATTAAGGTGGGGAAAAAAAGGCAGAAGGTTATTAAGGAGAAGGATTTACAACTGCCCATTGTTAAAGGAAAAGCATCCTTAGTTATAGACCCCTGCAACCCATTCACAGACTCCTTGAGGAGTGGGTCTGATTCTGATCCAGTTCTTTCCCAGCACAATGTAGGGCTAAGCACCCAGGAGGATATTCAATAAATGAGAATTCATCAGCATGACATGGTGGATAGAACATGGGCCTGGTGGACCAGGGACTGTGTCCAACCCAATTTGCTCTATCCATTCCAGCCCTTAGGTCAGTGCCTGGCACATGGGAAGCACTTAAAGACCACAATTATTATTACGACTCAGCACTTGGGTGAATACACTATAACTCCCAACTGTAGCCCTCGCCCTCAAGGTGTCATTACCACTATTTCAGTCAATTATTCCAGACTTGGGTCTCCCCTCTGCCCCCTTCAACTTCAAACACTTGAGCCCAGCCCATTCTTCAATCCCTTCACTTGCCCTAATCAGTTGTCACAGCCGAACAGAAGATAAACTAATTAAGGGGGCAACCACAGACCCTACACACCAAACCCCCAGAAGGACATACTCCCTCTCCTCTCCACAGCCTACAGGAAGTAGCACCCATGGGAGAGTGCAGAAACCTCTAGGGTTTTAAAGGGGGCAGTGCCACTTTCCCCATTGAAGGGCACAGAGGAGAGAAACTGGGTTTCTGGGGGTGGGGCTGGAGGATCAGGGAAGAAAAAGGCAGAAGGTCATTAAGGAGAAGGATCTGCCACTGCCCCTTCAGCACTTAGAACAGTGCTTGGCATATACAAGGCACTTAATACCATAGTTTTTATTAAAAGGATCTGGAAAAAACATCCTTATAGACACCTGCAACCCATTGACATACTCCTGGACAATTGGATCTAATTCTCATCCAGTGTTTTCCCAGCACTTGGTATAGTGCTTTGCACCAAAGAGGATATTCACTCAATAAAAATGGAGCAGCAGGATGTAGCAAATAGACCACCAGCCTGGGAGTCAGAAGGTCATGGGTTCTCATCACTGATCCACCACTTGGCTGCTGTTTGACCTTGGGGAAAATCACTTCACTTCTCTGAGCCTCAGTTACCTCATCTATAAAATGGAAATTGATACTGGGAGCCCCACGTGGGACAGGGACTGGGTCAAACCCAATTTCCTTGAATCCACTCCAGTGCTTAATACAGTGCCTGGCACATCATAAGCACTCTACAAATACCACAATTATTAATATTACTTAACACCTGGGTGAGTACACAGTAACTTCAAACTGCAGGTACCTCCCCAACCACCAATGTGTCACTACCACTCTGTCGATTATCCCAGACTTGGGTTTCCCCTCTGCACCCCTCAACTTCAAAACCTTTAGCCCAGCCTGTTCCCCAACCCCTTCAGTCACCCTCATCGATCAAGTCACCACTGAAGACAAAATAAGCTAATCAAGGGAGCATCCACAGACCCTGCTCACACACCCCCACAGGAAGACTCCATCTCTTCTCCGCAGCCTACAGGAAGGAGCACCCAGGGGCCCTACATAGAAGAGGAAGAAACCCAACTGCCTCTGGGGCTTTAAAGGGGCAGTGTCACTGCTCCCAAGGAAAGGCACCTATTGGAGAGATTGGGTTTCTGGAGGTGGGGCTGTAGAAGCAGGGAAGGAAGAGGCAGAAGGCTATTAAGGAGAAGGGTTTTTGCAGCTGCCCATCATTAAAAGGATTGGGGAAGAGCATCCTTAGTTATAGACACCTGCAACCCATTTATTTACTCTTTGAGGATGGGGTCTAATTCTCATCTACTGTTTTCTCAACACTCAGGACAGTGCTTTGCACACACGAGGAAATTCAATAAATAAAAAAAATTGAGGAGCATAATGCTGTGCATAGAGCACAGGAGTCAGAAGCTCATGGATTCTAACCCCTGCTCCACCACTTCATTCATTCAATAGCATTTATTGAGCGCTTACTATATGCAAAGCACTGTACTAAGCGCTTGGAATGTTCAATTTGGAAGCCAATCAGGGCGACGCAGAACGGACCAAGAGAACAGATGAGGACTTGGTGGGGAAGGCTTTTCGGAGGAGATGCGCCCTCAATGGGCCCTTGACCAGGTGGAGAGCCGTCATCTGTCGGATGGGAAGAAGGAAGGCGATACGGGTTGCAGCGGGAGAGCCGTGAGGTGAAGGAAGGGGGCGAAGTGATGGAACATTTTAAAGCCAATGGTAAGGACCATCTGCTCGACGCAGAGGTGGACGGGCAACCGCTGCAGGTTCTTGAGGAGCAGGGAGAGAGTATTTTCGTTACCCTATTTATTTTGTTAATGAATTGTACATCGCCTTGATTCTATTTAGTTGCCATTGTTTTTACGAGATGTTCTTCCCCTTGACTCTATTTATTGCCATTGTTCTTGTCTGTCTGTCTCCCCCGATTAGACTGTAAGCCCGTCAAACGGTAGGGACTGTCTCTATCTGTTGCCGACTTGTTCATCCCAAGCGCTTAGTACAGTGCTCTGCACATAGTAAGTGCTCAATAAATACTACTGAATGAATGAATGGTTCTATAGACAAATCATCTGGCCAGCAGAGTGGGGAGTGGCTGGAGGCGTGGAGGTCGAAACAGCAATCGAGGCGGTAAAGGGCAAGCGCTTGGCTTAGCGGGCTACCAGTTGGGATGGAGAGGAAAGCCCAGATTTTACAGAGAAGCAGCGTGGCTCAGTGGAAAGTGCACGGGCTTTGGAGTCAGAGGTCATGAGTTCGAATCCCAGCTCTGCCGCTTGTCAGCTGTGTGCCTGTGGGCAAGTCACTTAACTTCTCTGTGCCTCAGTTACCTCATCTGTAAAATGGGGATTAACTGTGAGCCTCACGTGGGACATCCTGATTCCCCTGTGTCTACCCCAATGCTTAGAACAGTGCTCGGCACATAGTAAGCACTTAACAAATACCAACATTATTATTTTACCAATGGCGTGAAGGTTAAACTGATGGGATCTATGACACATTGAATACCTAGGTCGAATGAGAGAGAGATGATTTGTCTACAGAAACGTTCAGTCCGCATCTCCCCGCTCCTCAAGAAACTCCAGTCTTACAGAGCCAGGAGGCGGTCAGTCAGTCAGTCATTGGTGTTTACTGAGGGCTTCCTGTGTGCAGAACACTGTAGTCACCGCCCTGGTGACTATGAGGGACAGACACATTCCCCGCCCACGACCAGCAGGTCCTTCAGGCCAGACTCACGGGAGTCCTGTGAGGGAAGGGGACCACGTCCGACCGGATCATCTGACATCCAGCCCGGCGTTTGGCAGGGGGCCGGCACCTAATGCTAGTCAAGGAGCTGTAATATATTCATTTATCTATATGAATGTCTGCCTCCACCCTCTGGACTGGGAGCTCGTGGTGGGCAGGGAAAGTGACTGTTTCATTGTTGTGTTGTACTCTCCCAAGCACTTAGTGCTCAGCCCACAGAAAGCGATTGATAAATACAATTGAATGAATGAAGGAACGAATGAACAGTTTTCATCATCCTTGTCATCCATACCACCCTGCGTCCAAAAAGGGAAGACCACCAGAGAGCAATGGTTTGTGGGAGGGGGTGGGGCAAGTCTAGGTCCTTGGGCCCATTTGCACAATAAAGCTCGTCAGATGGGCAGGGAATATCTCCACCCATTATTTATTCCTATTAATGTCGATCTCCCTCCTCTTATAGACCGTAAACCCTCTATGGGCAGGGAACCGGTCTGCTAATTCTGTGGGATCGGACTCTTAGAGAGTTTAGCACAGGGCTCTGCCTGTAGTTAGTGCTCGATAAATACCAGGGATCAAACGATGAAGAGGGGAAGGCCGGCCACCCCCCGGCTGATGGGGCGGACGCTGAGAATGGGGGCTGCCCAGAGTCGCTCCAGAGGCAGGCCCGGCCCTCTGTCGGGGGGCGCTTGGGGCAGGGGTGGGAGGCAGAGAGGAGGGAGGGCCACCACCATTCCGTGGCTCAGCGGCCTCTGCGGGGATGGCTATCATGGGTGTCTGCTCATCCTGGGGCCGCTCACCTGGGGTCATCTCGGAGCTGAAAGACATAGGGATCTGAGCTGGACGATCCGCGGCAAAGGACTCGATTGATCAAATTTTCAATCGTTCGATCGATCGTATTAACTGAGAGCTTCCTGAGTGCAGAGCACTGTGCTGAGCACTTGGGAGAGTACAATAAAATAGAGTTACTACTCCTACTCATGATAGTAATAATAATGGCATTTATTAAGCGCTTACTATGTGTCGAGCCAGGTTCTAAGTGCTGTGGCAGGTACAAGTTAATCAGGTCGGACACATTCCCTGTCCCACATGGGGCATGCGGTCTAAGTAGGAGAGGGAATAGGTATTTAACCCCTATTTTACAGTTGAGGAAACCAAAGCACAGAGAAGTGAATCGTCTGGGCCAAGGTGCCCCAGCAAGCCACTGGCAGAGCTGGGATTCGAACCCATATCCTCGGATTCCCAGGCCCGTGCTCTGCCCACTGGGGCAGTGATGGTTGAAGTTGGTAATGTGGAAGCTACGCTCAGGTTCACCTGGTCCTGCAGTCCTCCCCCTTTCTTTGTCTGTGACCACCCTCACTGAGTTGTTTCAGCCCCAGACTTGCTGCATCACTCCCAACACTTAACTAGATTTACTCAAGACAATTCTGACTATTGGAGTCATTCAAATCACTGAAGGATTGGATTGACTCAACTAAGACAACTTAATTGCAAAGACCAAGGGACTCTCTTGTGCTAATCAAGACCCCTGGCCCTGTTTATCAGTATTATCAGATCACCTAGAACAAAGCAGATGGGGGTGGGGGGGCAGGGAGGGTTGGGAGATGGAAAACGCCTGTAGGGTTGACTGCTTTCTGTTCTAAAGGATCTCCCTGGTACCGTATTCTTTTGATAATATGAATGTTGAACCAAGGGTATATAGACAAACTCTGTATTGCTTGAAGTCGAGCTGGCCTTGATGGGCAGAGATCATTTTGCCACTTTACCAGAAACTCCCTGCTAGTACTCCTAAAAATAAACTTGTCTCTGACCTAGCCTCTAAACACAAGGCTCAGTTCATGAAGTTTTTGGATCCCTGCCCTCAAGGTGACAGTGACAGTGACAGACATGAGTTTTCCTCTCCTAATAATAACAATGAGCATGGTAATAATGGTGCTATCTGTTGAGCGTTCACTCTGTGCCAAGCACTATACTAGCCACTGGGGCAACCACGAGATAACCCCGTCAGACACTGTCTGTCCCAGAAGAAGGTCTCAGTCCGAGGAAGATGGAGAACGGGTCCCGAACACCTGTTTTCAGAAGGGGAAAGAGAAGCCAAGGGAAGGGAAATCACTTGCCCTAGGCCCCATACCGCTTCAATTCCCATGTGGCAGATGAGGGAACAGAGGCCCAGAGAAGTTAGGGGACTTGGCCCAAGGTCACACAGCAAGCACTTAAGTGCTTCCTGCATGCAGAGGGCTGTACTAACCAAGGGAGAGAGGACACACTCCCTGACCAGAATGAGCTTATGGTGTCCCAGGCATCTCATATGGTGCTCTGCACAAAGAAGCCTTCCCTGACTAAGCCCCCCTTTCCTCTTCTCCCACTTTCTTCTCCGTCAACCTGACTTGCTCCCTTCATTCATCGCCGCCCCCCACCCCAACATTTAACTCCCAGCCCCATTGATATTAATGTCTTTATCCCCCTCTAGACTGTCAGCTCATTATGGGCAAGGAATCTGTCTGTTTATTGTGAGATTCTACTCTTCCAAACATTTAGAACAGTGCTCTGCACTCAGCAAGCGCTCCAGAAATACAATTTAATGAATGAATAAATGATAAGAATAATAATTATGGTATTTGTTAAGCACTGGCTGAAAGCAGACAAGCATTTAATACGATTGAATGAAAGCTTGGAGAGAAAAAAAAATGGATGATGTGTAGACAACTGGTAGGGTCTAGTGGCTAGAGCATGGGCCTGGGAGTCAGAAGGACCTGGGTTCTAATCCCTGCTCTGCCACTTCCCTGATAGGTGACACTAGACACACCGCTTCACTTCTCTGTGCCTCAGTTGGACTTTGGACATGGACTGTGTCCAATCTGATTAGCTTGTATCGCTCCCCAACTGGCACAATACCTGGCACACAGTAAGGATTTAACAAATACCAGTTAAAAAGAAAACCCCACTGGAATTGGCTCCCCTTTATTCACCCCTCTCTCAACCCCACAGCACTTATGTATGCATCTAGAATATACTGATTTCTATTCAAGTCTGTTTCCCCCCTTGACTGTAAGATCACTGTGAGCAGGGAATGTGTCTAGGTGTTACAGTGTACTCTCCCAAGAGCTTAGGACAGTGCCCTGCACCCAGTAAGCACTCATTCTAGAGGGGGAGACAGACATTATAATATAATGCATGACAGACATGGATATAAGTGTTCTGGGGCTGGGAAGAGGGATGAATAAAGGGAGCGAGTCGGGGCGAAGCAGAAGGGAGTAGGAGAAGAAGAAAGGAGGGCTTAGACGGGGAAGGCCTCCCAAGTGCTTAATACAGTGCTCCGCACACAGTAAGTGCTCAGTAAACACGACCGACCGTCCAACCTGAGTAACGAATGGTGGTCCGACTGATCGATGACGTTGTTAGTGACGGGAAATATCAAGAGCCTCAGATGATACTGAACACTCATTTCCTCCCTCCTTTATCCCCTAGGTTTCCCGGGGGGTTTCTTCCAAACAGATTTTCACACTGGGTCCAAGACATCGATTTGACCATCCTGGAGCCCGAGCCAGGCCAAGTTACCCAAGAGGCCCGAGTTGAGGTGAGCTGGGCCGAGCTATTCAATCGTTCATTCATTTGATCGTATGTACTGAATGCTTATTCTGTGCAAAGTACTGTGCTAAGCGCTTGGGAGAGCAAAATAGAACAATAAGCAGATACATTCGCAGCCCACAACAATCCAGGGTGCTGGGCAGGCACTTGAGCCCCATTTGACTTGGCCGGTGACTGCTCCCCAAAGGCTGTGGAGAAGCCGCCTAGCCTAGTGACTGAGGCCTGGGGCCTGCCAGTCAGAGGGCCTGGATTCTCATCTCAGCTCCGCTACTTGTCTGCTTGGGGACCTTGGGCAAGTCACTTTACTTCTCTGGCCCTCAGTTGCCTCTTTTGTAAAATGGGGACCAAGACTGTAAGCCCCATGTACCACAGGGACTGTGCACACGCACACCCTGATTAACTTGTAGCTACTGCAGGGCTTAGAACAGTGCCTGGCACAGAGTAAGCAACTAATGCGTGTCCTTTAAAAGGAAAAAAAAAAAGAGGGAGGGAGCCAGGCTGAAGAGAAGAGTCAGTCAATCATATTTACTGAGTGTTTCCTGGGTGCAGAGCACTGAGCTAAACACTTGGGAGAGTGCAACAGAACAATAATTGGACACATTCCCTGCCCACAATGATCTTACGCTCTAGAGGGGGAGGCGGCCAATAATTGAACTCGCTAAATGACAGCTGTGGACTGTGGGGTTGTGGGGCTGGGCTGGGGGGATGAATCAAGGGAGCAAGTCTGGGAGAGGCAGAAGGAGGACTTAGTCGGGGAAGGCCTCCCAACCGCTCAGTACAGTGCTTTGCACATGGTAAGTACTCAATAAATGCAACTGACTGACTGACACTGTCTGACCTGATTAGCTTGTAGCTACTCCAGGGCTTAGAACAGTTCTTGACAAAGAGTAAGCGCTTAAGAAATGTCATTTCAAAGAACAAGAAAAAAGAGAAAGGAAGCCAGGCTGAAGAGGAACACAGCTCCATGCCTTATCTGGCCAACCACCCTTGGGCTAGAGGGAGGAAGGGGAACACTCTACCAGGAGAAGCAAAGGAGGCTTAGCGGCTAGAGCCCAGACCTGGCAGTCAGAAGGACCCGAGTTCTAATTCCGGAGCGTTGTCCCCGGTCTGCTGGGTGACCTTGGATAAGTCACTTTGCTTCTCTGGGCCTCAGTCATCTCATCTGTAAAATGGAGAGCATCATCAATGAATGCCCATTTATAATTTAACCCCCACGGTGATTTTACTGAGGTAATTCGGGATTGATTTGGATGGGGTGATCTAGGTGTATAATTAAATCTTTGAAGGATAAGTAAAGACTTACTGGTCTACCCATAAAGTCACCAGCAATATATCCAACGGCCAGCCGGCCTTGTAGAAGGAATGCAGGGCTGGGAGTTCAGGGCTTCTGGGTTTTTAATCCCGGCTCCGCCCATCCACCGCGTGACCTGGGGCAAGTCCCTTCACTTCTCTGTGCCCCAGTACCCTCATCTGTAAAATGAGGATTAAGATTGAGACACCTGTGTGGGACAGTGAAGTGTCCACCCGGATGAGCTTCTACCTCCTCAGGCCCTTAGAACAGTGCTTGACACATAGTAAGTGCTTAAAACTTCCCATTCTCAACACCTCACTTAGCTGAGCCTTTGTTCCCTCATCTGTGAAAAGAGATTCAATACCTGTTTTCTCTCTTACCTAGGCTTTGGGACAAGCATTCTAATCATCTGATAATCAGGTCTGACACAGCCACCTTCCGGGTGGGGCTCATAATGATAATGATGTTGAGGATGATAATCATAATAATGGTAACAGATAAACAAAGTCTGTGTCCCACTTGGGCCTACTCTAAGTAGGAGGTAGGCAGGGAACATGTCTGCCCACTGTAGTCTTGGACTCTCCAAAGCACTTAGTACAGTACAATACAGTGGAAAGAGCCCGGGCTTGGGAGTCAGAGGTCATGGGTTTTAATCCTGGCTCCGCCGCTTACCAGCTGTGTGACTTGAGGCAAGTCACTTCACTTCTCTGTGCTTCAGTTACCTCATCTGTAAAATGGGGATTAAAACTGGGAGCCCCATGTGGGACAACCTGATCACCTTGTAACCCCCCAGCGCTTAGAAAAGGGCTTTGCACATAGTAAGCGCTTAACAAATACCAACTTTTTTTTCTTTACAGTGCTCTGCACACAGGAACAACTTAATAAATATGACTAAATGAATGTAATCAATGGTATTCATTAACCACTTACTATGTGCTAGGGAGGCACTGTTCTAAGCACTGAGGTACACACAAGGTAATCAGGTTTGACACAGTCCATGTGCCCCACGGGGCTCATAGTCTTAATCCCCATTTTACAGATAAGGTCACTGAGGTCCAGAGAAGTGAAGTGACTTGCCTTATGTCCCCTACAGTCAGTCAATCACATTTACAGAGCACTTACTAGTTGCAGAACATTGTACTAAGCCCTTGGGAGAGTATAGTAGAACAATCTAACAGACACATTCTCTGCCCACAATGAGCTTACAGTCTAGCGGGGCAGGCAGACATTACTATAAGTAAATAAATGGCAGACAAGCGGCAGAGCCGGGATCAGAAGCCAGGTCCTCCTGACACCCAGGCCTGTGCACTATCTGCTTTGGGCAAGTCACTTAACTTCTCGGTGCCTCAGTTACCTCATCTGTAAAATGGGGATTAAGATTGTGAGCCCCCAGTGGGACAACCTGATTCCTGTGTCTACCCCAGCGCTTAGAACAGTGCTCGGCACATAGTAAGCGCTTAACAAATGCCAACATTATTATTATTATTATTAAACCAAGCAGCAGGAAAACCTCAAAATCCCAGCAGCTACCACAAACCTTCTCATTTCTTTCCCCGGCCTTACATTTGTCACATTTATGAAGTCAAAAAGAGGCAAGTTCTAATAAGCAGGAAATAAGAATATCCAAAAGCTGGTCCTTTAGGTTCCAGACTGTAATCTCCTTATGGGCAGGGAAAGTATCTGCTAATTCTATTGTATTGTACTCCCCGAAGTGTGCTCTGCACCTAGTAAGCATTCAATAAAGACCTTTGATTGATTTTCACCAGTATGACGGGGAGGGGTGTGACCTAATGGAAAGAGCAACCAATCAAACCGTCCTCTTTATTGTGGGCTTACTATGTGCAGAGCAGAAGCCAGGGAATCAGAGGATTTGGGTTCTAATCTCTGCTCTGCCACTTGTCTCCTCTGTGACCTTGGGCAATCTCACTTCACTTCTCAGCACCTCGGTTCCCTCAGCTGCAAAATGGGGATTCAAGACCGTTTTGGGACTGTGAGCCCCGCGTGGGACCTAATTAGTTCCTCTCTACCCTAGTTTAGCACATGCCACAAATACCACAATTATCATAACCCAACCTCTCACTCTATTCTAGAAATTAGCCTAGGCCCAGAGAGGAGTTCTGTCCGTCCAAGGAGATATTGGCGTAGTAGATAGAAGTAGATAGATAGTATGAGAAGCAGCGTGGCTCAGTGGAAAAAGGCCGGGCTTGGGAGTCAGAGGTCTTGGGTTCGAATCCTGCCTCTGCCTCTTGTCAGCTGTGTGACTGTGGGCAAGTCACTTAACTTCTCTGTGCCTCAGTTACCTCATCTGTAAAATGGGGATTAATTGTGAGCCTCAAGTGGGACAACCTGATGACCCTGTATCTCCCCCAGCGCTTAGAACAGTGCTCTGCACATAGTAAGCGCTTAACAAATACCAACATTATTAACACGATCCTGGGTGACAGCTGTGTGACCTTGGGCAAATCACTTAACTTCTCTGAGTCTCAGCTACCTCATCTGGAAAATGGGGTTTAAGACTGGGGTGGGACAAGGACTGTGTCCAATGGCTTACCTTGTATCTAACCCCAGAGTTTAGAACAGTGTTTGGTACATAATAAGGGCTATTATTATAGTCATATTATAATATGACTACCCTCCTCCATGGTAAACGTGCGGAATCCATTCCCACAGGAAGACAGGCCTAAGAATAAGCAGCAGCATGGTCTAGCGATACGAACTCGGACCCAGGAGTAGGAGGACCTGGGTTTGGATCTTGGCTCTACCACTTGTCTGCTGTGTGTGAGGTTAGGTGGGTCACTTCCGTTCTCTGTGCCTCAGTCACCTCAACTGTACAATGGGATCAAACAGAAACTCCTAACCGTCAGCTTTAATGCTCTCAATCGACTCGCCCTCTCCTACCTCGCCTCACCGATTTCCTACTACAACCCAGTAGGCACACTTTACTCCTCAAGCACTACCCTGCTCACTGCCTCAATCTCATCTATCTCACCGTCGACCCCTTTCCCACATCCTCCCTCTGGCCTGGAATTCCTCCCCCCTCCGTCTACACCGGACTGCTCCTCTCCCCACCTTCCAAAGTCACGTCTCCTCCAAGAGACCTTCCCCAGTTAAACCCTCTTTTCCCAAGAGTGCTTTCCCTTCTGCGTCATCACCGCACTTGGACCTGTGACCTCTGATTGGCCTGCGAAGAATGTGCTCCCAAGATCCTACCTGGAGGTGAAATAGGACCAAAGGCTGGTGTCAGGGGAGGGGAAATCGGGCCAGAATTTGGTTGAGGGAAAGGGGTGGGGGGAGAATCGAGGGGAGGGAATAGGGCCGGTGTCTGGTGTGGTCCAGATTACGAGCCCATTATTGTTCATGATCATTATTATTATTTTTATGGTATTTGCCAAGCGCTTACTGTGTGCCAGGCACTGTCCTAAGCACTGGGTTGGATACAAGCAAATAGGGTTGGACACAGTCGCTGTCCTACATAGGGCTCACAGTCTCAGCTCCCATTTTCCAGATGAGGAACCTGAGACAGAGAAGTGAAGTGATTTAATAATGATAATAATAATAATAATAATAATAATAATAATGGCATTTGTTAAGCGCTTAACTATGTGCCAGGTGCTGTACTAAGCGCTGGGGTGGATACAAGCAAATTGGGTTGGACACAGTCCCTGTCCCACATGGGGCTCTCAGTCTCAATCCCCATTTTACAGATGAGGTAACTGAGGCCCAGAGTAGTGAAGTGACTCACTCAAGGTCACACAGCAGACAAGCGGCAGATCCGGGATTAGAACCCATGACTTTCTGACTCCCAGGCCCGTGCTCTCTCCACTATGCCATCTTGATTTGCCCAAGTTCACACAGCAGACAGGGGGCAGAGCTGGGATTAGAACCCATGACCATCTGACTCCCAGACCTGTGCTCTATCCACTACCGCCAGCCAAACTCCCATCCCTTCAGGACAGAAGTGCTTGGATCTGTGGGGCGGCAGTTTGGATGGAGAGGAAAGGGGGGATTTTAGAAATGTGAAGATAAGACCTGCAGGATTTGGTGATAGGTTGAATATGCAGGTTGAATGACGGATGAGCCGAGGATAATGCCAAGGATACCTAATGAGGGATGAGCTGAGGATAATGCCAAGGTTACAGGCTTGAGGGGCAGGGAGGATGGTGGCATGGTCTACAATGACGGGAAAGAATTGGGAAGAGGAGTGTTTGGGTGGAAATAAGGAGCACTTGTGGGGCAAAATGAGGAGTTCTATTTCGGATGTGTTAAATTTGAGGTGTCGGCTGGACAGCCGAGTAGAGATGTCATTCATTCAATCCTTCGATTGTTTTTATTGAGCCCTTATTGTGTGCAAAGCATTGTACTAAGCACTTGGGAGACTGCAATACAAGAACAAACGGACATATTCCCCATTCACGGATGAGGACGAGCTCCTGGAAAGGCAGGAGAAAAGGTGAGGCAACTTGGCCGACTAGATAGAGCCCAGGCCAGTGAGTCAGAAGGACATGAGCTGTAATGCCAGCTCTGCCACTCGTCTGCTGTGTGACCTTGGGCAAGTCACTTCACTTCTCTGGGACTCAGTGATCTCATCTGTAAAATAGGGATTAAGACAAGGAGCCCCAGTGGGACAGGCAATGTGCCCAACCCAACTATGCGCCAGCCACTGTACTAAATGCTGGGATGGATACAAGCAACTCCAGATGGACAGAGCTCACATTCTTCATTCCCATTTTACAGATGAGGTCACTGAGGCACAGAGAAGTGAAGGGGCTTGCCCAAGGCCACACAGCTCACGGGTGAAGAGGAGATTAGAATTTATGACCTTCTGACTCCCAGGTCCGTGCTCTAGCAGACCACCGAGTCTCTGAGCTTTTCTCTACTGCTTACCCTCAAAATGCCCAAGGTGAGACTCCCTCTCGCCTGCCTAAGCCCCCAGAGCCTGCGTCCTACCTGAATTCTGACCATTTGGCGTGAGAACGTGACACTCAACTCCACCCTCACGAAGTCTCCGGACCCAGACCAACTCTGGGCCCCGCCCAGGCTAAGAAAAGAGAAGGGGAGGAGTCAGAGCATTCAGGAATTCCTTAGGATAGTCATTAAGGGTTCATTAGATGATCGGTGTTACAGCACTCATGTATAAATCTATAAAAAAACTATTATAAATTATTCATATTAATGTTGGTCTCCCCCTCTAGACTGGGAGCTCATTGTGGGCAGGAATGGATCTGTTTGTTGTTATATTGTACTCTCCCAAGCACGTAGTACAATGCTGTGCACAAAGTCAGCGCTCCATAAACATGAATGAATGAGTTTATGGCCTGAAGGGAGGAGCTTACAGCCTAGAGGGAGGAACTTTCAGTCTAGCGGAGGGGTTTACAAGTAGAGAAAGAAGCCTCTGTTCTACAAGGAGTGATGTGCAGCCTAGAGGGTGGAATTTTCAGTACAGAGGGAGGAGTTCAAGGTCTAGAAGGAGGAGTTTACAGTCTAGAGGGAGGACTTCACAGAGTTATGAATCATTCCTCCATGTTTTAGATAACATTTCCTGTCTCAGAACGGTCTAATAGTTGGGCACCCTCACATCCTCTGGAGGAAATAGCCAAGACGGATGGCCAGACGTTACCTCTTCCACAGAAATGCCCCGAGCGCTGAGGGCCACAAATGCCGATCAAAGCGCCGTGAGCAACCCCCCTCAGATCGGGGCATCAGCAGTACCACAGAGTTTACCCTTAGAAGGACTCAGGAGACCACAATCAGTCCAGGGCAACGGCACACATAGAGATTACTCACTTGCTGTTCCATCAGACTAGAAGTATTGATATTTTATTATTAATAATAATAATAAGTGTGGTATTTGTTAAGCACTTACTCTGTGGTATTTGCCAAGCAGTCTCCTAACCACTAGGGTAGCTACTACATGTTCAGGCCCCATATGAGCCTCACAGTCTAATTAGGAAGGAGAATAGGTCCTGAGCCCCCATTCACATATCTGTAATTTATGCATGTAAATTGTGGGCAGGGTATGTGTTTGCTAATTCTGTTGTATTGTACTCTCCCAGGCACTTAACACAGGGCTGTGCACTCGGTAAACGCTCAATAAGATGGAATGCAGGAATTAAAACCCGCGGGGAGGCCAATAATCCATCCTACACTGGCAACCGGGAGGGGAGTTGCTCAGGGGCCCCAGGGCTTGGACCTTACTCCCCTTTGGGGTCTGAGATGAGGTTACTAGTGGTCTCACCCCTAAATCCCTAGACTTTAAGCTCAATATGGTCAGGGGATATGTCTGCTAATTCTGCTAGATTGTACTCTCCCAAGCTTAGTATAGCGTATTCTCTTGAACATAGGAAGCACTCAATAAGTGCCACTGATGGATTGATAAATTCAGGCCTCAGAAGCTTCCGGAGACATTTTAGGGTTGCGTGGACCCCAGGCAGCTTCCCCTGGATCAAACAGACCTCCAGGTCTCTCATTGCCCTCAAGCTGTTGAACCCCAGGCTTCTTTGTGAAGTCATAGAGGTCGTGGGGGACTAGCCCACTACCCCATCGGGGGCTGACCGGAGGAAGCTCGACCATCCCCTCCTCCTCCATACCTTATCTCACCTTGGCTTCACGGACTCTGTCCTCTCCTGGTTCTCCTCTTACCTCTCTGGCCGATCATTCTCGGTCTCCTACGCTGGAGCCTCCTCCCCCTCCCATCCTTTAACTGTTGGAGTTCCTCAAGGGTCAGTTCTTGGCCCTCTTCTGTTCTCCATTTACACTCACTCCCTCGGTGAACTCATCCGCTCTCACGGCTTTGACTACCATCTCTACGCAGATGACACGCAGATCTACATCTCCGCCCCTGTCCTCTCCCCCTCCCTTCAGGCTCGCATCTCCTCCTGCCTCCGGGACGTCTCCACCTGGATGTCGGCCCGCCACCTAAAACTCAACATGAGCAAGACTGAGCTCCTCATCTTCCCTCCCAAGCCCGGTCCGCTCCCAGACTTCTCCATCACCGTGGATGGCACGACCATCCTTCCCGTCCCGCAGGCCCGCAATCTCGGTGTCATCCTTGACTCGTCCCTCTCGTTCACCCCACACATCCTATCCGTTACCAAGACCTGCCGGTTTCACCTCTACAATATCGCCAAGATCCGCCCTTTCCTCTCCACCCAAACGGCTACCTTACTATTACGGGCTCTCGTTATATCCCGGCTAGACTACTGTGTCAGCCTTCTCTCTGACCTCCCTTCCTCCTCTCTCGCCCCGCTCCGGTCTATTCTTCACTCCGCTGCCCGGCTCATCTTCCTGCAGAAACCATCTGGGCATGTCACTCCCCTTCTTAAACAACTCCAGTGGTTGCCTATCGACCTCCGCTCCAAACAAAAACTCCTCACTCTAGGCTTCAAGGCTCTCCATCACCTTGCCCCTTCCTACCTCTCCTCCCTTCTCTCTTTCTACCGCCCACCCCGCACGCTCCGCTCCTCTGCCGCCCACCTCCTCGCCGTCCCTCGGTCTCGCCTATCCCGCCGTCGACCCCTGGGTCACGTCCTCCCGCGGTCCTGGAACGCCCTCCCTCCTCACCTCCGCCAAACTGATTCTCTTTCCCTCTTCAAAACCTTACTTAAAAATCACCTCCTCCAAGAGGCCTTCCCAGACTGAGCTCCTCTTCCCCCTCTACTCCCTCTGCCATCCCCCCTTTACCTCTCCGCAGCTAAAGCCTCATTTTCCCCTTTTCCCTCTGCTCCTCCACCTCTCCCTTCCCATCCCCACAGCACTGTACCCGTCCGCTCAACTGTATATATTTTCGTTACCCTATTTATTTTGTTAATGAATTGTACATCGCCTTGATTCTATTTAGCTGCCATGGTTTTTATGAGATGTTCTTCCCCTTGACGCTGTTTAGTGCCATTGTTCTTGTCTGTCCGTCTCCCCCGATTAGACTGTAAGCCCGTCAAACGGCAGGGACTGTCTCTATCTGTTGCCGACTTGTTCATCCCAAGCGCTTAGTACAGTGCTCTGCACATAGTAAGCGCTCAATAAATACTATTGAATTGAATTGAATTGAAGTGCTCTCCCAGCTCCCATGGCACCGGGCCGACCCAGCATCGGGACCTTCTCTTCCAGCCCCTATCACAAGTAATTACCCAGATCTGACATCTAAACAATATCGAACACGTTCTCAACAAGGTGGCAAATCCAGTTTATATAGGTTTCCCCTGAATCTATTTCACATCTTCCTCAGAGTCCGGGTACATATTCCCAGCCTCATATCCTTCTCCCCTTCAGGGGTGGAAGCCTCGCTCCTTCAAAGTCCTGGTCGACTCCGGTTCCAAACCCCTAGGGATCCTCTCTGCTCCCTCCTTGTGCCCAGTGTCCATCAAGGGTCCACAGCACGAGCTCTCCCCGTGTGCTGCACTCCCAGGCACACATCTCACTAACCTCTCCCCTTCACTGGAGCCGAGGGTCTTCATCCCTACAACTGGCTCTTCTATTTCCTCCTCGTTCCTTCTCTCTGAGTGGCTCAGCTAAGTTGTTACACTTCCACCGAGAAGCAGCGTGGTCTAGTGGAAAGAGCCTGGGCCTGGGCATCAGAAGACCTGGGTCCTAATCCTGGCTCTGCCACTTGTCTGCTGTGTGACCTGAGGCTAGTTACTTCACTTCTGTGGGCCTCTGTTTCCTCATCTGTTAAATGGGGATTCAATCGTATTCCTTTCAAAGGTTGGCCTGGTCCTACCCAGCTGGATTGCTTCGTGCAAGTTACACCAAAAAGAAGAGGCCGTAATCTAGAGCTGTGTCTTTGTGAATGATGATCGATCAATCAGTGGTATTTATTGAACCCTTACTGGAGGCAGAGTGCTGAACTAAGCACTTGGAAGAGTACAAAATAACAGAGTGGGTAGAAATATTTCCTGCCAACAACGAGTTTATAGTCTTGGTTTATGACAAAAACCAATCGCCTGTAAGACTTTAAATCAAAGTTCAAAATAAAAAAAATCCATGGCATTTATTGAGCAGTCTATGCACAGAGCACTCTACTGGACACTTGGGAGAGTACACTGCTACAGAATTAGCACTAACGTTCCCTGCCCATAATGAGTTTACCATCTGGAGGGAGAGTCAGACATTAATATGAATAAATAAGTAATTTAATACCATTCAAATATATGTACATAAGTGCTGTGGGGTTCAGGCAAAATTAAATTGTCCAAAGGTCACAGATCCAAGCCCCAAAACTTCCCAGATTGGGACAAGACAGGAGAAGTCATTTATCAAAGAGAGCTCACAAAAAGATTCCTTCAGGATTTTGTCCTTTTGGCTGAAAAGCCTCTAGACCCATCTCTCCACAACTTTAAAAAAAAAAGTACAAATTTAAGTCTAGACAGAACGATCCTCCCCTTGATTCTAAGGAAAGATAGTACTGTGTGGTAGGCAAGGTTGCCTCAGACAAGCCAAATTTTCAGGTTCCTGTCAGTTGGTTCCTAAGACCCCATCTGTCGGAGTGGGGGGAAGGGGTGTCACCCACCCTGGGGGCTGGGGAGAGTGGAATGGAGAGTTTGGACTCAAGAAACTGTGATAGACAGTGGTGTCTGCTTACCTTCTTGGCCTGGTTGGGTTACCTCAGAGAAAGTAGTAAATTCCACTTGCTGAGCACTCAGTCGCCCAGCTGAGAGCAAGGCAGGTCATCTAGTGGGCAGAGACTCAGAGTGCTGGTACCTGTGAGACAGGACTTCCACTTAACCCTTACCTGGAAGCTGCAGGTCTTCTCTTGAAGACTCTCTCTGGACCCTGGCATGGGTTGAATACCTCAAGCCCCTTCTGGAGTACTCTTTGTTGGAGTTTATCTTAGAAGGTCTTTCTCAGTCAACTGTACTTATTGAGCACTTACTGTGTGCAGAGCACTGAACTAGCTGATTGGAAGAGTACAATATAATAGAGTTGGTGGACAGGTTTCCAACTTTCAGTCATTCAATCTTATTTATTCGGCACTTACTGTGTGCAAAGTACTAGTGCTTGAGAGAGTACAAGCTAACAATAAACAGATTCATTCCCCACCCACAATGAGCTTACAGTCTAGCTTCTAGCCAGAAGCCCCGAGCTGCAGAGATTCCCTCCATTTTCACTGCAGCCTGGTTTCCCTGGCCAATTCCGATAACCCCATGGGGTGGATTGGTGACTAGAAAGGGGCACTGGGGGGAATGGGATACCAAGGGGAATGAAAGACCGGGCCCTATCCCCATGGGGGCCACTGTGGGCCAGGCACTGTAGAAGGTGCTAGGGTGGAGACAAAGCAAATTGGGTGGGACACAGTCCCTGTCCCACATGGGGATCACAGTCTCAATCTCCATTTTACAGATGAGGTCACCGAGGCCCAGCGAAGTGAAGTGACTTGGCCAAGTTCACACAGCAGACAAGTGGAAGAGCAGAGATTAGAACCCATGACCTTCTGATTTCCAGGCCTGTGCTCTATCCATTTCACATAATAATGATAAGAAGAATAATGATGGGATTTGTTAAGCACTTACTCTGTGCCAAGCACTGTTCTAAGCCCTGGGGTGATAAAAGGTAATCAGGTTGTCCCACATGGGGCTCACAGTGCTTCATCTCCATTTTACAGATGAGGTAACTAAGGCACAGAGAAGTGAAGTGACCTGCCCAGGGTCACACAGCATACAAGAGTCACTCCCTCTTCCTCCCTATACAATCCCCTATACGATCAACAAGGCACCCTTGGGCTATCCTTGGATTGTATTTTAGTTTTAAAGGTTGCCTGGGGCAGACTCAGATGTGTGTGTGTATTTTTATATATAATACACACACACATATATCTCTCTATCTATAAGGCAAAGTGTGCCCCTGCTGATTTCACACTATTTTAGGAAAAAATGGCCCCAAAACAGGATACTTCATAAAACAAAGGGCATGCACATTCCCTATATAAAACCAGTTATATATATGTAAATATTTGCAGACCATATTGCTGTACTACAACACAGTTTATAGATGGACTATCGCCCAAATTTTAAACAAAATTAAGTGGTAAAAACTCTGGAAAACTTACAAATGATGTCCAACATGGCAGCTTGTTTCACAGTTACTTGACGCCCCTAAGTGATGGATAAGGAATCCTCCCAGAAGTGAAGCCTGCTAGGAAAAGAAGGACTGAAGCCTAGTTCTGGCCCTCCCGGGGCTCCGAGGCCTGGATCTGACTCCACGGGCCTGAGAAAGCTGAGGATTCATCTGCAGGTGGACATTGCTGGCAGAGATAGCACAAAGCTGTGTCATCTAGTGGAGAGACCGCTGGTCTGGAAGTCAGAAGACCTGAGTTCTAATCCTGCCTCTGCCACTTGCCTGCTGTGTGAACTTGGGTCAAGTGATTTTGCCACTCTGTACCTCAGTTTCTTCATCTGTAAATTGGAGACTCAATACCTGTTCTCCCTTCTTTTTTTATGGTATTTATTAAACACTTTATTACGTGCCAGGGACTATTCTAAATTCTGGGATAGAAAGCAAGATAATCAAGTTGGACATAGTCCATGTCCCACATGGGACTCACAGTCTTCATCCCCATTTTACCGATGAGCTGAGGCACAGGGAAGTTAAATGATTTGTCCAAGGTCACACAGCAGTTAAGTCGGGGACTGTGGCCCACCCGATTATTCTGTCTCTTCCCCGGTGCTCAGGATAGTGCCTGGCTCATAATAAGCATTTCAATAGTACAGTGATCTATTATGATTCAATGTAGGAAAAGTCACCACATGGTCATAGGGGAGACACAGAGGATTCAACAAGAGGAGGAGCAGAAACAAGGAGCGAGAGATGGTCAGTGAAAAAGTGAGCATTAGGGGTTTCATATTCCCCTATCATATTCCACCAATCTATATATCAGTATATACCTAAGTGCAGGAGTTAGGCAACATACTTATATGCTAATAAAGCTACTGGGAATGCTGCAACTTAGGGTGTTGGGAATTAATCAAAAAAGTCTTCCTGGAGGAGGAGGAAGAGGGGTTTCAGGAGGCTTTGAGGATTGGAGGAGATGTGGTAATGATAATAACAATAATAGTGGTATTTGTTAATTCCTTACTCTGTGTCAAGCAATGTAATACTAAACTTATGGCATTTGTTAAGTGCTTACTACGTGCAAAGGCACTGTACTAAGTGCTGCTGGAATAGATGCAAGATAAGTTCTACATAAGAGAAGCAGCGTGGCTCAGTGGAAAGAGCCTGGGCTTCGGAGTCAGAGGTCATGGGTTCGACTCCCAGCTCTGCCACTTGTCAGCTGTGTGACGGTGGGCAAGTCACTTAACTTCTCTGTGCCTCAGTTACCTCATCTGTAAAATGGGGATTAACTGTGAGCCTCACGTGGGACGACCTGATTACCCTGTATCACCCCCAGCGCTTAGAATAGTGCTCTGCACATAGTAAGCGCTTAACAAATACCAACATTATTATTATAGGAGATACAAGATAGGTTCATTCATTCATTCATTCAATAGTATTTATTGAGCGCTTACTATGTGCAGAGCACTGTACTAAGCGCTTGGGATGAACAAGTCGGCAACAGATAGAGACAGTCCCTGCCGTTTGACGGGCTTACAGTCTAATCGGGGGAGACGGACAGACAAGAACAATGGCACTAAACAGCGTCAAGGGGAAGAACATCTCGTAAAAACAATGGCAACTAAATAGAATCAAGGCGATGTACAATTCATTAACAAAATAAATAGGGTAACGAAAATATATACAGTTGAGTACAGTTGAAGAAACTGAGACTTGCCAGTGATTTGCCCCTGTCACATAGCAGGAATGTGGAGGAGCAGAGGTTGTTTCTATTCAGTTCAGTGCTTATTTATATTCCCTCTGTCTCCCCCTCTAGACTGTGAGCTCATTGTGGGCAGGGAATATGTCTGTTGTTCTTTTGTCGTCTCCCAAGCACTTAGTACAGTGCTCTGCACACAGTAAGCACACAGTAAACACGATTGAATAAATGAATTACAGCCCGCATCCTCTGACTCCCAGGCCAGGGCACTTTCCACTAGGCAACTCTGCTTGCCAATCCTCTTTAGATAGGAGGTCACAATAGAAGGCAATGGGAAGCAGCAGCTTGGACTCTTGGAAAGAGTACACGCCTAGGATTCAGAGGACCTGGGTTCTAATCCCAGATCTGCACTTGCCTACTGTGTGACCCCAAGCAATTCACTTAACTTCTCTGGGCCTCATTTTCCTCAACTGCAAAATAGGAATTCAGACCCTGTTCTCCTTCCCCTTTAGACTGTGAGCCCCATGTGGGACAGGGATTGGGACCGAACTGATGATTTTGGATCTATCCCAGGGCTTACTGGAGTACTGGGCACAGAGTAAGTGCTTAACAAATAGAACCGTTAGTATCACTGGGGTGAAACATTTGTGAGCATTTGTAAGCTCCTCATGGACAGGGAATGTGACTCCCAAATGCTCAGTACAATGCTCTGCACACAGTAATCCCCATTTCACAGAAGAGGTAACTGAGGCACAGAAGAGTGAAGTGACTTGTTTAAAAGCAAAAACAAAAAACAGGTGGAAAGAGAAATGAGAACAGCACCTACGCTGATCAATCTCCCACAGAATGGCCAAATTGGACTTCCCGGGTAATAATAATTGTTAGAGTTAAGAGACATGATCCCTGCCTTCAGTGAGCTTACAGTTTTCCTCCTCCCCTGCTCTCATCTCCCTCTCCCTGCCTCCCTGTTCCCTCTCTCTCCTCTCTCTTCCCCCTCCCACTTTCCCCATCCTTTTACCTTCTCCCCCCATCCCTGCATTCCTGTTCCCTCCCGCTCCCCGTCTTGTCTCTGCAAGTAAAAAACTAAGGAGCAGACATTTGGAAATGACTCCTTAGGGCCAGAGAATGCATCAGTCATCAATCACTGGTATTTATTCAGTGCACAGTAGGTGCAGAGCACTGTACTCAGTGCTTGGAAGAGTATAAAACAATACAGTTACTACTATGCTCTCTACCTAGTCAACTAGGGAAGCAGCGTGGCTCAGTGGAAAGAGCCTGGGCTTCGGAGTCAGAGGTCATGGGTTTGACTCCCAGCTCTGCCACTTGTCAGCTGTGTGACTATGGGCAAGTCACTTAACTTCTCTGTGCCTCACTTACCCCATCTGTAAAATGGGGATTAACTGTGAGCCTCACGTGGGACAACCTGATTACCCTGTGTCTACCCCAGCTCTTAGAACAGTGCTCTGCACATAGTAAGTGCTTAACAAATACCAACATTATTATTATTAACTAGCTTAACAAACCCACGGAGACGACAGAGAAAATGCTGGTGGGTTTTTAGGGCTCATTCTAAGCAGTGAGGGTCTACCGTCACTCTTGTTTTACGGTTTCAGTGTAAACAGGTTGGGAGCGCCATTGCTTCCAAACAGCTGGACCCTTATGATGTGCACGTGACATTATTCACTGGAGAAAATAAAGGGCCGCACATGACTTCTGAGATAAAGTTGACGCTGTTGTCTTAACCTTAATCAGTTTTCTTTCACAAAGCTGAAAGATAGCCTGGGAGTGAAAGCAAAAGAATCTTTTCAAGGTCTACAAGGCTTAATTTGGGGGCAAGGGGTGCACATGTGCTCACGACAAGTCAAGTGAGCTGAAAGGGAGACAGAAAAGCTGGGAAAGCAGAATGAATGGGTTCTGGTCGCAAACATGGAGACTGAGTAGAAGATGGGGCAGGGACACCCCTCAACTTTTTTTTATGGTATTTGTTATGCACTTACTATGTGCTAGGCACTGTACTAAGCACTGGGGTAGATAAAAGCTAATTGGGTTAGATATAGGTCCCGTTCCACATGGGGCTCACAGTCTTAATCCCCATTTCACAGGAGAAGTAACTGAGGCACAGAGAGGGACGTGACTTGCCCAAAGCCATAAAGCAGACAAGTGGCAGAGCTGGGATTAGAACCTTGGTCCTCTGACTTCCACGGCCGGACACTTTCCACTAGGCAATACCGCTTCTCTGCATCTTTTATCTACTCCACAGCTCAGCGGATTGCTTAGCACATAGTAAGTGCTTAAATGCTATAAAAAGTTAGTACAGTGCCCTGCACAGAGTAAGGACTCAAAAAAGGACACCGATTAACTGACTGAGTAATCTGATGTTCCGGCTGGGATCCGTTTTCGCTAGTGACCGCACTGCTTGAAGACACTTAATATATAAACAGCCTGGCCCAGCACAAAGAGCCAAGTCCTAACAACTGCAATTAAAACAGTTCAAATTAAAAAATTTTAAAAAAAAACAAACCTAATGGCAAGAGAAATGAGAACAGCACCTACTCACTCAATCTCCCACACAACAGCCCAATCAGACTTCTCGGATAGTAATGATAATAACTGTGGTATTTGTTAAACACTTAGTATGTGCAAGGCACTGTACTAACCCTTGGGGTAAATGTAAGGTAATCAGGTTGGACACAGTCACTTGTCCCACAGTGAGATCACAGTCTTAATCCCCAATTTCCAAATGAGGAAACTAAGGCACAGAGATCAAGGGAGAAGAGAGAGTCGAAGGTGTTGGATGGTCCATGCTGGGTCACTGGGGGAGAGTCAGGGGTGGGGAGGGAAGAGTCAGGGGTGTTGGATGGTCAGGCAGCAGACAAGTGGCAGAGCCGGGGTGAGAACCCAGCTCCTCTGACGCCCAGGCTCGTGCTTTTCCCACTAGGCCACGCTGCTTCTCAGTAACTCCAAATGGTTTGGGGTTACTGGTCAAGGTTTTGCCAGGACAGAAGACCAACTACCAGTCCCCCCACCCCCACCAACAGGGCAGACCCCCTCGCCGAGCAGCGTTAAGTCAGTCAGTCCTATTCATTGAGCTCTTACTGTATGCAGAGCTCTCTACTAAGCTCTTGGGAGAGTACAATATAACAATATAACAGACACATTCCCTGACCGCAGTGAGCTTACAGTCTAGAGGGGGAGACAGACATGAATATACATAGAGACATTACAGCTATGGATATAAGTGCTGTGGGGTTGGGAGGGGGAATGAATATGGGGACCAAGCCACAGAGACGCTGAAGGAAGTTGAAGAAAAGAAAGAGTTTTAGTGAGGGAAGCCCTCTTGGAGATGTGCCTTCAAAAAGACTTTGAAGAGGGGGAGAGTAATTGTCTGTCGGATATGCAATGGTAAGGTGTTCTGGGCCAGAGGTGGGAGGTGGGCGAGAGGTTGATGGAGAGAAAGACAAGAAACAAGGTAGGGTGAGAAGGTTAGCATTAGAGGAGCCAAGTGTGTGGGCTGGGTTGGAGTATGAGAGCAGTGAGGTGAGGTAGGAGGTGGCAAGAAGATCGAGGGCTCTCAAGCCAATGTTAGCTTGGCCCCGGGAGGGTCAGCCGCATTCCGCTTTGCCCGGCAGGCCGACGGCCAACAGATGACCCTCTCCGCTCCCTCATCTCTGATATGCAGCTCCCCCATCTCTGATACGCAGTTCCTCCTTCCCCTCTCCCTCCTCCTTCTCCCTGGATCACCCCTCTAATCCCCACAGAACAGCTCAGTTTGAGGGACAGTGATTCTCCAGGGTTCTGAAAAACCCCAAGATTTTCTAGTCATTCCCATGCCTCCAGATCTCTTGGAAACAGGGCAAGCAGTAGCTGGGTGCAATCCTTCCTAAGAGAAACTGACAGGTGATTGTTAACAGATTACCATTCACCCAGCTAATGAATTGTGCCAGCTAATTTCCCACTGAACGGCACTTAGCAGGCCACTGGGTAACTGGATTCTACTGCTTTGGATGCTCCTGCTGACGGCAGGGGAGGGGAAACTTCAGACTTCTAAAGTTACACAGGCCCCAACTCTGCAGAGAGCAAGTCGTGACCATCAGGAAAAGCCCTTTGGCATCAGGTTCACAGGACAGGTTACCGAGTGATGAGGCGTAGACTTTTCACATGAATTCATCGGAGCTATTTGTGATGAGCTCCACCTGGGGACTCCAATGTCGTGACCACATCCTCGTGCTTTAACTAATTGATCAATCCATTGATCGAATTTATTGAGTTCTTACTGCGGGCAGAGCACTTGTCCAAGCACTTGGGAGAGGACAATACAACAGAGACCTGTTTGTAGACCTGTTCCCTGCCCACAACAAGCTTACACTCCAAAGGGACAGTCTAGAGTCAATCAGTGATATTTACTGAATGCTTACCGGGTGCAGAACACTGCACTGAGTGCTCGGGAAAGGACAACACAACACAGCCGGTGGACACATTCTCTGCCCACAACGAGATTACCCAGATGTTTGTAGTGGAAAACCGGAGGAGTTGGAAGTTCTCTTTGCTGAGAAGTAAGACCCTCATCCTAACTTTCTGAATGCTCCTCTTTTTAAAACGGTATTTGTTAAGCCCTTTCCTATGTGACAGGCACTCTTTTAAGCGCTGGGACAGATACGAGCTGATCGGGTTGGACATAGTCCATGTCCCACATGGGACTCACAGTCTTAATCCCCTTTTTAAACTCATCGAGGGCAGGGAATATGCATCTGGATTAACTTGAATCTACCGCAGCATTTAGTACTGTGGTTGTAATGGTATTTGTTAAGCGCTTACTATTTGCCTGGCACTGTTCTGTTTGCTTAGGTAGTTACAAGCTAATCAGGTCGTACACAGTCCGTGTCCTACATGGGGCTCACAGTCTTTATGCCCATTTTACAAATGAGGTTACTGAGGTACAGAGAAGTTGAGTGATTACCCAAGGTCAGACAGCACACAAATGGTGTAGACGGAACTAGATCCCAAGTACTTTGGACTCCCAGGCCCGGTTAGTCTATCCTCTAAGCCACACTGCTTAACGCTTAACATATACCCCTCCTAGACCGTAAGCTCACTGTCTGGCCTGCTGAGCCAAATTACCCTCCTCTAGTTAATGGGCAGTGGGAGGAGGGAGGGGACAGAAATCTGGTGAGGAACCAGCTGGATCCCAAGCTCTTCTACATAACAATAATAATAATAATAATAATAATAAGTACTGGTGGCATTTGTTAAGTGTCTCCTATGTGCCAAGCACTGTACCAAACACTGGGTAGAGTCAAGATTATCAAGACAGACTCAGTTCCCAGCCCACAAGGAACTCACAGTATAAGAAGGGGGTGGAACAGGTATTGAATCCCTGTCATCTTATTATTATTACTTCTACTATGAATAATAATGTTATTTGTTAAGCACTTAGTATGTGCCAGGTACTGTACCAAGACCCAAGCAAATTGAGTTGGACACAGTCCCTGTCCCACGTGGGGCTAAAACCTTGAGTTCCGATGACTTTTTTTTTCCCCCAAGTCTGACTGGCCAAATCAGTCAGAGATAAGACAGGACAGAGCAGCTGTTACTCACCCACCCTGCAGGGGAGTCCCTGATTGGCTTTAATCATTCCAAGGCAGGACACCCAGGCCGACAGGGTTACTCTTAACCCCTGCCAAACCCTTCCCAACACATGCTCATCTCCGACCCAATTCCCCAGGGTCTTACCTTTGAGCAGGATTGTCTGGGAGAGTTCTCCAGGGGGCAGAAAGAAGCTGCTCTAATGCCTTTTCTCCTCATGCAGCCGAGGCCCTGCATACTTACCCAGTGTCAGGCTCGTCCTTCATCCCCACCCCTCCTCCCCTCTCCGATAATAGAGCCTGATTGAGGCATCTGACTTGAGCCAGACCCCCAACTCATTAACCACCCTCTTTGGCAAGTTGGGTGTAGGAGACAACCCCTGCCCACTGGGAGCTGACAATCTAAGATACTCAGTCAATCATATTTGAGCTATTACTACGTGCAGAGCACGCTACTAAGCCTTTGTGAGAGTACAGTAGAACAATATAACCAATGCAAGCCCTACCGCCAGTAAGCTTACTGAGTAGAGGGGGAAGCATCAACTTTGGAACACCATGGTACAAATGTTCAGAAAGTTCAACACTGCATAGCACGCATGGACCCCGTTCTCAAGAAGTTTCCAGTCTACATGACGGGCATTAAAGTTGAGGCACACACAGGTAGAAGGGCACATACAAAGTCGGTACATGAAGTTGTGCACGCTGAACCCAAGGTAAGCTTGAAGCAGCAGTACGAGTAGCAAAAAACAGGAAGAAATCAGTACATAGAGTGAAGGGTGGCAGTATTGCATTAAGACAGCAGTAGTGTTTATCAACTGCTATTTGACAGAGCACGGTACCAAGAGCAGGATGGGGGTGAGACGCCTCAATGGTTAAAGACCCCCATTTCAATCTGTTAATTGTATTTATCCAGCCCTTACTATCAGACAGAGTCCGTGCCTACTATGAGTTTACAGTCTAGAGGGGAAGAGAGACATTTAACATAAATACATTTCATCCATTAAAATCGGAGCCAAGACGAGTCGGCGGAGAAATCATCTCAAAAATATTCTGCAGACTAGGTTCCAACTCAAGGAGAGATTTGCACTTCGTAAGTCAGTCTCCCAGGCGATCAGTAGGGTTCTCTGCCTCTACTAAGTACTCAATGACTACTGTTGGTGACTCAGCTTCTGCTGTTACAATCGTGCTTGTGTTTGTGGTGCTCTGGCTCAGTCTGGCATATTTATTGAGCGCAGAACACTAAGTATTTGGGAGGACACATTCCCTGCCCAGAACCAGCTTACAGTCTACTCCACATGAGTGCAGCCACTGAATCCCAACTCATTGTTGGATTTTTGGGGGGCAGTAAGCCAGTCCCACAGGGGAGAAGGGGCAACATCTATCTTGAGGTACAGGTATTGGGATGCCCAAAAAGAAAGTCTCCAGGCAGCAAGGTGAGGTCGGCACAATCCTGCCCTCGACGGGCACATAACGGTTCCACCACCCCACCCCTTCCCCATTGGCAGGTCTTGGTTCCTGCCCTTGGAGGCTCACAGTCTGACGCACTGATACAGACGCTTTGGGGCCCGACCCTCGGCGCTGAATCCACTGAGAATGGTGGAGGTTTCCAGTGGATGGGTGCTGGGTGCGCACCACCCCCTTGTAGATGATGGGGGCCTTGGGGGGAGGGTGTGGCACGAGTCTTGCAGAAGCAACCCCTCACCTCCTACCACGTTCCTGGAGCAAAGTCCCATGTTGAGTTGGTTCAAGGTCACTAACCTTGGTGACTTTAAGGTTGAGTGGGAAATAGTAGCTAACTGGAGGCTGGTAAGAGCACAGAAGAAGGGCACCATGACAGGCACACACACACAAACACACAGACACACATAAAGCCAGTGAGCATGCACCCCCATCATTTTTGCCCCAACCCTCTCCCCCCAACCCCCACCACGACTAAGACCCTCATCTCTGGATCCAGAGCACCAGTTATCTTCCCTGGAGACAGACTTCATAGCACTACAACCCCTCAACTCTCTCCACTTGAGACATTTTCTTGTCCCAACCAAGAGGACACTTCTCTTCCTGGGTCCCAGACTCTTCTCCAAGCCAAGAGAAACCAAAACTGGGGTAGTCCATAGCATGCCCCGCCCCTCTAGGACATGAGTATTGGAAACAAATCAGAGGCTGGGCCACATACTCTGTCAACACACACACACACACACACACACACATCAGTGTCCAACTTTCTACCTACCCCAGCACTTCCAACAGAGCTTAACACATAGTATGCATTTAACCAATACCATCACCATCACCACATCGGGAGTATGAACAAATCATTAGTATCAAACACATTCTCCAAACCAACCTCAGCCTTCTCCATAGCCCACACATCAATAATGTACTTGACATTGACTGTCCAGCCCTGGCCATTCTACCCCCACACCCCAGCCCAACACTCCCATCACAAGAGTGCACGCGCATGCACACACAGACACACACACACCTCCAACTTTTTATACCACCCCCTGAATAAATTGGTAAAGTAGTTAACAGTTAACCAAACACTAGATTATCAACCCAAATCATTGATATGAATACACCCCCCCAAACACAATCATATTTGTGGAGTACTTACTTCGTTCTGATCACTGAACGAGAGAAGCAGCATGGAGTAGTGGGTACAGCACAGGGCTGGGAGTCAGAAGGTCATGCCACCTGTCTGCTGTGAGACCTTGGGCAAGTCACTTGACTGGGCCTCAGTTCATCCGCAAAGAGGGGATTGAGAATGTGAGCCCCATGTGGGACAGAGACAAAGTCCAGCCCAATTTGCTTATATCCATTCCAGTGCTTAGTCCAGTGCCTGGCACATAAGAAACATTTAAGCACCACAACTATTAATACTCCTGAGCACTTGTGAGTATAGTATAACTCCCAACTGCAGCCTCCTCCGCGACCTCCAAGGTGTCACTATCACCCTTTCAGTCAATTATCCCAGACTTGGTTTCCCCTACTCACCTCTCAACTTCAAACCCTTGAGCACACCATCATCAATAAAGTCTCCAAGTATCCCAATCTTAAGCACCCAAGTCATTTCTGAGTCATCCATATAAAACCAGCTCCTCCCACAAGTCACCCCACCTCCAATCTAGTCAACAATTAGTCCAGCCTTAAATTGTCCCCTAAAAGCATCAACCCAAATCCCTTCTGAGCTATCAGAAACCAACCATCTCCCCCACACTCAGCAGCACTGCCTATTCAAGAGGCATCAACTATCAGAGCTAAATAAAAGGTAAGATAACTCCGGGGGCACCACAGACCCTGCTTACAAAACCTCCAGAAAGGTATATTCCACCTCTTCTCCACAGGCCGGACCCAACATGGGGTAAGGAAAGGTCCAGAAGCCTCGGGGGCTTTAAAGGGGCAGTGCCACTTGCCCCTTTGAAGGGCACCTAGGAGAGAAACTGGGTTTCTGGGGGTGGGGCTGGAGGATCAGGGAAGAAAAAGGCAGAAGGTCATTAAGGAAAAGGATTTGCCACTGCTCCTTAAGCACTTAGAAGTGCTCCACCTGTGCTTCGGACCCCATTCCCACTCACCTTATAAAAACTATAACCCCTTCCCTCCTCCCCACCTTAACTTAAATCTTTAACCACTCACTCCCCAACGGCTTCTTCCCCTCTGCCTTCAAACATGCCCATGTCTCCCCCATATTAAAAAACAAAACAAAAACAAACAAAAAAGCCCTCTCTTGACCCCACTGCCCCTTCCAGTTATCACCCTAACTCCCTCCTACCCTTTTTATCCAAACTCCTAGAACTAGCTGCCTCAAATTCCTCAACTCCAACTCTCTCCTGAACTCCCTCCAATCTAGCTTCTCTCTGCTCCACTCCACCAAAATGCCCTCTCAAAGGTCACCAATGACCTCCTTCTTGCCATATCCAGTGGCTCTTACTCTATCCTAATCCTCCTCAACCTCTCAGCTGCCTTTGACACTGTCAACCATCCCTTCTCCTCAACACATTATCCAACCTTGGCTTCACGGACTCCGTCCTCTCCTGCTTCTCCTCTTATCTCTCTGGCCATTCATTCTCGGTCTCCTTCGCTGGCTCCTCCTCCCCCTCCCATCCCCTAAATGTAGGGTTTCCTCAAGGATCAGTTCTTGGTCCCCTTCTGTTCTCCATCTAGGCTCATTCCCATGGTGAACTCATTCGCTCCCACGGCTTCAAATATCGTCTCTACACAGATGACACCCAAATCTACATCTCCTTCCCTTTTCTCTCTCCCTCCCTCCAGGCTCGTATCTCCTTCTGTCTTTAGGACGTCTCCATCTGAATGTCTGCCCACCACTGAAAACTCAACATGTCCAAGACTGAGCTCCTTTTCTTCCCTCCCAAACCCTGTCCTCTCCCTGACTTTCCCGTCACTGTGGACAGCACTACCATCCTTCCCGTCTCACAAACCCACAACCCTGGTGTCATCCTTGACTCCCAAATGAATTATCCTCCTTTCTGATCTCCCATCCTCCTCTCTCTCCCCACTTCAGTCTATACTTCACTCCGCTGCCCAGATTATCTTTCTATAGAAACACTCCGGGCATGTCACTCCCCTCCTCAAAAACTTCCAGGGGTTGCCTATCAACTTTCACATGAATCAAAAACTCCCTATTGGCTTTGTGTGGGATACCAAGACCCTTATTCAAAATAAATGCTCGGAGTCATCTCAAGGTAACAATCAAAATAGTTTTATTATGGTTCTTGCAAGAAGCGGGGACAGTCCCGGCTCCAAAGAATCGGAACAAGGAGTGCCCGTTTTACAGAAGCAGAGCAGCTAGTTAAATAGAGAAAAGACAAAGAGCCCCCCCATCTCCTGTTGGTTTTTGTTTTCATTGGTCGGGCGGAATTCCTTTCCTTATTAGGGAATTTTTGCCTAGCTTGTGTTTCCAATGGTCAGGTGGTCTCGGGGGGGGGGGATGTAACCTTAGTCTAGTATTTCACCATTTTCAGCTAACTGAGGATACCTCAACTCTATGGTCAGCCATTATATCCCACTCAATCCCTCCTCTTATATTTGGAAATCCTTGAGGGTTCCTCAAGTTACTTGTGTTCAAATTTTCTCAAAGCCACCGAGCACTGGACGTCGACATCATCCCTGTCAGGGTCAACCCGTTCTATTGGGAGCCATCCCTGGCTTTTCATGATCATCATTTGAACATTTCCTTCTGTCTTGACCATTCTGGATAAGGAACTTTGTACGATCCCTGTAATCAGCAAATGGGTAGGAGGACAATTTCACTGAGAGCAATCAGGCCAACCCATAGAACCTACTTCCACCAACTACCTCCGAACCATGCCTACCATGAACTATTATAGGGGGAGCTCCATGTTTGAACAGGGACGTAAGCTAGCTTCCTGATGTCTTGTGTTATCTCTTTGACTAGTCTCCATTATCGTCGATTTTCATGCAACAATTGGTAAGGTTGAGTTTCCCACAGATTCCTCCTACTTCCACTAATCTATGTTATATTTCTGCTTCCCATGTCTGGGTCGCTTGGTCTGCTAACAGGTCCAATGCCTTAGCAGTTTGGTTGGTGATGACTTCCACAACGGCTTGTAGCCTAATTAACCTGTTCAGCATGTAGATGGGAGTTCTATATCTCCATCTTCCACCTTGAGCCCAGGTGGCAGGCCCATATTCTTTAATTATTCTTTCAGGGGGCCACTCCTTTCCCTGCCCATTAGCGTTTCCAGCTTGGGTAAGGGAGGTGTCTATACTTCTTGTCAGCCTCCCCATTTCTTCATATAATGGAATGGCCAGATGCTTTCCAGCTTGTTCTGGTAGGAAGGAGAATTTGGGCCGAATTAATCCTATATAACAAACCCCAGTCCAATTTAGAGGAAGATGGGTGTATGCTGTCTTTCCACAAATCCAATAGTGTCCCTTTAGGGCCGGCTGTTTTTCCTTAAATATACGAGTTCAATTTTCGCTGTCTCGTATATTAGGATAATATTGCTGATCCACTAGCCCCAAGGGTCCCGCTCCGTAGTTGTGATCGTACTGCTACTTCCAAAGTTTTTGTTTGCCCTTCCACTCACACTGTCCTACACAACTTGCCCCTGTTTTGTTTTGAAGACTCCAAAACTGAGTTAGTCCCCCTCTCCACGTCTGATTTTGCCACTTCCATTCATAATGGACCCTTGTCCAATCACCAGTTTGATTTGCTGCCTTCACTTGGCATGATCTAAGTTCCCTTTGCACATGCCCCTAATTGTGCCCCCTTCTCCTAACTTATAGTGGCATGAGGAACTATTAGCCAACTCATCTGGGGCGTTAGGAGGGTGATCGAGGCATGACACCCAGGTTCCGTTAGAGCACTT
This sequence comes from Ornithorhynchus anatinus, assembly GCF_004115215.2. Lineage (NCBI taxonomy): Eukaryota > Metazoa > Chordata > Mammalia > Monotremata > Ornithorhynchidae > Ornithorhynchus > Ornithorhynchus anatinus. The sequence goes on along the minus strand of NC_041731.1, from coordinate 21,308,007 downwards.
GACATGGGTCTGATTCCATTGATCCTTATACAGTGAACAGTTGATGGTTTTGAGAATGGTCCTCCTTGTATAAGTGTAATCACAGTAGCTAACGTCCATCCCTCTCCCTATTCCAGTCTGATTTAGGCAATATTTACTCTCCGGGGCTGCCGCTAAGGCCCATTCATGTTCCTCCTCTGCTTTCCAGAACCCTGTCCCATTATGTGTTTGTGACCGATTACTCAGAATCCAAGCGGGGCTGAGGGGAACAGATACCCAAGGCCATTGGGTTGAGCCTTGTGGCCCACCACAGATCCAGCAGTTAGATTAAATGTTACAGCAACTGTCTGGATTAATTGCTGGAACCGGTTTTCTCCAGTGGGAGAGGGATTGATGGGCAAGGCTGAGCAAACGCTGGAGGCCAACAGCAGCAACCCCAATACCGGAGTTGGTCCTTTCGATCCTCCCAGCAGGCCCATCTTAAGGCCCCCTAGGTCGCCTTAGTCGACCCCAAGGAGTGACACCATTATTGCAGCCGGGGATGGATGGATTGGATGTGGGGGCCTCTAGCAATACATGCAATTACACTACTTACAAAAGAGTGACTATGGTATTATGATGGAGAGAGAAATACCGAAGATCCTTCACCTCCTAAGCAGAGGTGAGGAATTGTCCATCGGGGAGATCTTAAGTTCTCCTGAGGTGCAGTCTTAGTTCGTTGTCCAGATCTGGAACTGCGGTCCAGGCCTCCGAAGCGTCCACAGGTCCCTTGGTGCAAGTGCGATGGGTCTACCCCCGCTCCTGAGTCTGGAAGGCAGTGGCAGATATCAGAAGGATCTGGAAGGGTCCCTCCTAACTGGGTGTCAGCTTCTCCTTCCAAGTCTTTATCAGGACCCAATCTCCGGGTTGGTACTTATGAATCGGGAATCCGAGGGGAGGGGTCTGAGCAATAAGTCCTTTAATTTTCAACTCTTTCAAATATTTAGTCAAAGCTAACACATATTTTCTAATAAATCTATCCTTAGTCTCCCAAACTGGGTCCACTTTCCCCTCCTTGACTCCTGGGTAGGGATGCCCAAACATCAGTTCATATGGTGACAACCCAATGTCCCTCCTCGGCTTGGTTCTTATTCTTAGCAAGGCCAGAGGCAAGCATTTTGTCCAGGGCAGCTGAGTCTCAATGGCCAATTTGGTCAGTTGCCTTTTTATCTCCTAGTTCATCCATTCCACTTTACCTGAAGACAGGGGATGCCAAGGAGTATGGTATCCCGAAGAAATTTCTAGAGCTTGGGACAGGGATTGGAGGATTTTCGCTGCGAAGTGTGTTCCCTGATCTGAGTCTATCCGTTCTACCAGCCCATACCGAGGAATTATTTGTTCTAGGAGTACTTTGCTGACCAGTGGGGCCATAGCTCAGGGCAACGGAAAGGCCTCAACCCATGAAGTCAAGTGGTCCACTACGACCAAGAGGTATTTGAGACGTCCTACTGGTGGGAGTGCAGTAAAGTCTATCTGGACATTCTGGAAAGGCTGGTAACCCGGGGGTCGGCCTCCTGGCCTGACTCAGCGTAGGGCAGACTTATTCGTCCTTCGACAAATTAGGCAACCCTCCACCAGTTGTCTGGCCAGGGTGTGCAGTCCAGGTGACACGCACCTAATCAGTACTGCATCACATAGATTCTGAGCATCCCCATGACTACCTTGATGTAGATATTGCAGCACACGTCTCATTCCTGCCTTGGTTAGTACCTCTTGACCATCCGGGAGAAACCAATGACCATCTTCCCTTCTTTGGGCACCCAGCTGGGTAGCTTTCTGTTGTTCCTCAGGAGTAAAGGATGGAGAAGGGAGACTAGAGGATAAGGTGGGGATCAACACCATTATTGTCTCGACTTGCCTCAGTTCCCTTTCCCCTGCCCTTCTAGCCTCCTCATCAGCCATTCGGTTGCCTCGGGCCTTGAAGGAAGACCCAGCCTGGTGTCCCTTTACATGAGCCACTGAAATGACTTCGGGCAATAGTAAGTTACTTAGAACTTCTGTTACTAAAGTCCCATGAGCTAAATCTTTACCCTGGCTATTAACCAGTCCTCTTTCCTCCTATATCTTCCCATACAGCTTTTGTACAACTACAAGGTACTGCAGGTTAAGATACTCATCTTTGCCTTTCAAGAATTATCCAGCTTTGCATTTCAATAATTTTTCTAACACCACCACATGAACTTCGTTTAAACTAAACGCTCTGTGGTAAGACTATACATTTCAAACTTACAGTGATGCTTAATGCAAATGCAGTTTCTCCTTGTGAATATTCCACTAAAGACAGTACCCAACCTCTTCCTGAATAAACAGGCTTGTCAAAGCTCAGGAAGTGAACATTTTGCTATACAAACAACTTGAAGAAACTGCACCTGCACCTTAAAAAAAGTATACAATTTCAATCAACTCCTGTACTTCCAAAGGTTATAAAGTTGGGAACATTTACATTCAATTAGTTTGGTTCAAAGAGGAAGGTCAAATGATAAGATTCTGCAATTCCAATTTCACCCCATTGTTTTCCTAGATTGGCTTATCAGACCTATGTACATTTAAAAATCCCATAATTACTCTCCTCATCTCTCCTCACATAGACTTTGGTGGCTTCATCTAACAAATCTCTTATTTCCTTCCAGTTCCACCCCTCTATCTTTTGAATCTTTCTGGCAATAACCGGCCAGGCTTAGTTACAAAATGTAACTTTAGGCTAGGGATTAACTCATCACTTTCTGAGTCTATCCCCGAGTATTTGCGGACCCCTTCTCTTAGCCGCCCCAAAAACACGGCAGGTGACTCGTCCTTTCCTTGTGTGATCTCAAAGGCTCTCTTTATATTTTGGGGTCTGGGAACAGCGTTCCTAATTCCCGCTATCATCAAATCTCTCAGATCCTGTATCAGCCTTCTGTGGACGGGGTCATTATTATTCCACCCCCATTCTGTCATAGCTGCTGCTCTAATTTGGGTTCTCTCACCTGGTTAAATAACATACTAAGGATGTGCATTAACTCGCCCCACGGGTACAAACTTTGGCCAAGGAAGTGATCCAATTGTTCTGCTACTCCCGTGGGATCCTCTTAGAGGGATTTTAAATCCTACTTGAAATTCCTTACTTCCATACCATTCACAGGGGCCCCTACATAACCGATATGCCCAGTTGCAGTGGGCACTTCCCGGAGGGGGCTACATTTTGGCCCCAGGGGAGACAGGGTCAGGGAGCGGAAAGTTCTCGAGATCCCTTCTCAATTGTCTCAATTCCTTGCTCAAAATTCCAGCGGGCGCATCCCCAGTTACTTCGAGATTAATGGGGGGGAGGGGCACTCCCGGAATCGAGAGAGACGGTCAGCGCCCGTGAAACAGGTCGCGACTGTTGGGGAGGGGAGGGATGTAGGGAGGAGGTAGGACGAGGTGGGGGTCCCACGGATGCGGGGGCTTATCTCTCTCCTCGTCTTTTCTTAACGCCCCGATTTCCTTACTCTTTGAGGGTTTTGTCACTGCAAAGAAAAGGTTAATCTCCGGTAGCCAGAAACAGGCATACATGCTTTCTTCAGGACTGGGCGGTTTTTTGTCATTCACATAAAGAACCAGTTTCTGGCACGCCCAGTCCTCGGAGGAGCCATACCTTGGCCGGGTTATTCCTCCTCCTAAATCTTCCTCCCCCCAAACAAAGCAACAATATTTTATCATTTTTTAAATCTTTCTCGCTCTATTTATTTATCTTTCCCTACATATTTTGGTAAATAATTCCAATTCTGTAACCGGTTACCTAAAGGACTATCTTTGGGGATATTCAGGACATCTACATCCTTCTTGGAGGCTTGCGATTTCGTTCTTTTCCCATGTAAGATCCCTGGATCCCAGAAGAGAGTACTTGCTCTCCCCCCTTCTGTCCCTGGATCCCAGAAGGGGGTACTTGCTCTCCCCCCTTCTGTCCCTAGATCCCGGAAGAGGGTACTTACTCTCCCCCCTTCTACTAGGGTGGTGAGGGTCGCCCACTCACCGTCAGTCACCCGGCAGCCTACTCTGAGGTGTCTTCTCCCAGAAAAAGGGATACTTGCTCTCCCCACCTTCCCAGATGAAAGAGCGCTTACCTTTGGGTTATACGCACATAAATTACCTGATTGTTCTCCCGTCTGCCGGCCGGTCTTCTCTCAATTCGCTGCCTCCATGCTTTTGATTGCTACCGAGTTCCTCCGCTTCGGGTTACTTTCTCGAAGAGAGGGGAGGTCCCCGACCGCTCCTTCTCAAAGTCTCGCAGGAGTAAAATTCCCGGGAGGCGCCTGCCTCTGAGCGGGGGTCCAGACCGTTCTCCCAAAGAGAAATCAATCCCGGACGAGCCCCCAGAACTGTGTGGGATACCAAGACCCTTACTCAAAATAAATGCTTGGAGTCGTCTCAAGGTAACAATCAAAATAGTTTTATTACGGTTCTTGCAAGAAGCGGGGACAGTCCTGGCTCCAAAGAATCGGAACAAGGAGTGCCCATTTTACAGAAGCAGAGCAGCTAGTTAAATAGAGAAAAGACAAAGAACCCCCCCCCCCCCTCTCCTGTTGGTTTTTGTTTTCATTGGTTGGGCGGAATTCCTTTCCTTATTAGGGAATTTTTGCCTAGCTTGTGTTTCCAATGGTCAGGTGGTCTCGGGGGGGGGATGTAACCTTAGTCTAGTATTTCACCATTTTCAGCTAACTGAGGATACCTCAACACTATGGTCAGCCATTTTATCCCACTCAGCTTCAAAGCTCTCCATCACCTGGCCCTCTACCTCACCTTCCTTCTCTCCTTCTACAGCCCCCACCCCGCCTCACCTATTACATTCTTGCTTCTCTGCCGTTAACCTCCTCACAGTGCTTCATTCTCGCCTGTCCCGCCATTGACCCTTGGCCCACGTCCTATCACTGACCTGGAATGCCCTCCCTCCTCACATCCACCAAACTCACCTCACTTCCCCTCTTCAAACCCCTACTGATAGCTCACCTACTCCAGGAGACCTTCCAAGACTGAGCCCTCCCTTTCCCTCTGCTCCTCCTCCCTTCCCCACTGCCCCTACTCCCTCTCTCTGCTCTACCCCCTTCCCCTCCTCACAGCACTTGTGTATATTTGTATATATTACTCTATTTTATTAATGTGTATATATCTATGATTCTATTTATCTATTTTGATGATATTGATGACTACTTGTTTTGCTGTCTCTCTCATTTAACCTGTGAGCCAATTGTTGGGTAGGGATTATCTCTATTGTCAAAATGTACATTCCAAGCACTTAGTACAGTGTTCTGCACACAGTAAGCATTCAATAAATACTATTGAATGAATAAGCTTAGAACAGAGCTTGGCACATGGTGAGCACTTAATATCATAGTTATTAAAAGGAGCTGGAAAAACATTTTTAAGTAGAGATACCTGCAACCTTTTCTTCTAGTCCTTAAGAAATAGGTCTAAGTCTCATCCAATGTTTTCCCAGCACTTAATAGAGTGCTTGGTACCAAAGAGGATATTCACTCAATAAAAATTAAGTAGCATGATGTAGTGAATAGTGCATGGGCCTGGGAGTCAGCAAGTCACAGATTCTAGTTGCTGATCCACCCCTTGGCTGCTGGTTGACCTTGGGAAAATCATTTCACTTCTCTGGGCCTCAGTTACCTCATCTGTAAAATAGAAAAGGAGACCGTGAACCCCACATGAGACAGAGGTTGTGTCCAACCCAATTTGCTTCTATCCACTCCACCACTTGGCACAGGGCCTGGCACATAGTAAGCACTTAAATACCACAATTATTATTAATACTAAGTACTTGGGTGAATACAGTGTAATCCCAAACTGCAGTCCCCTCCCCACCCACCAACATGTCACTATCACTATTTCAGTCACTTATCCTAGACTTGGGTCTCTTGTGTGCACCCCTCAACTTCAAACCTTTGATCCCAGCCCATTCCTTCAACCCTTCACTCACCCTAATCAATAAAGTCACCACTAAAGAGAAAATAAGCTAATCAAGGGAACATCCACAGAAGCAGTTCACCAAACCCCACAGAGACATACTCAAGCTCTTCTCCACAGCCTCCAGGAAGTAGCACCCATGGGCCCTACAAAGGATAGGTAGAGCCCCAGCAGCCTCTGGGGTTTTAAGGGGCAGTGCCACTTGCGCCCCTGAAAGGCACCTATTGGAAAGACTGGGTTTCTGGGGGTGGGGCTGTAAGATCAGGGAAGGAAGAGGCAGAAGGCTATTAAGGAGAATGTGATTTGCAGCTGCCCATCATTAAAGGGATCTGGAAAAACATCCTTCATTTTAGACACCTGCAACCCATTTATTTACTCCTTGAGGATGGGGTCTAATTCTTCACCACTTAGGACAGTGCTTTGAGGAGGGTTTTTTTGATGCAGAGGTGGATGAGCATCCACTGGTGGGTGACATGTCCTGAATGGTTCTGTAGAAAAATGATCAGGGCAGCACAGTGAGGTATGGACTAGAGTAGGGGAGAGACAGGAAGCAGGGAGGTCAGCAAAGAAGCTGATGCTGCAATCCAAGTGGGATAGGATGAGTGCTTGGATGAACATGGTAGCAGAGATGATGCAGAGTGGAGGGCGGACAGGGAAAAAAGAGCTTCCTTCAGTCTTTCAAGACTATAAGCTCAATGGGGGCAGGAATGTGCCTGTTAATTCTGTTACATTGTCCTCTTCCAAGTGCTTAGTACAGTGTTTTACACAGAGCAAGCGCTCCCTAAATACCACTGATTGATTTCAAACGACTAAACAGTTTCATCCAATCCAAAGTGTTCCCTAAGAAGAGGTTGCAGAAACATACAACGTACCAGTAGTTTTTTGGTTGGAGAGATGATGGCCTCTGAATAATAATAAGAATAATTGTGAGATTTATTAGGCACTCATTGTGCATCAGGCACTGTAATAAGCACTGGGGTGTACATGAGCAAATTCTGTTGGGCACAGTCCCTGTCCCACATGGGGCTCACAGTCTTCATCCCTATTTTACAGATGAGGGAACTGAGTCCCAGAGAAGTGAAGTAGTTTGCCCAAAGTCACACAGCAGACAAATGGAAGAGCCAAGATTAGAACTTAAATTCATTCTAATTACCAGGCCCCGGCTCTAGCCCCTAGGCCATGCAGCTCCTCATCACTTCATTGCCTCCTGGATCCACTCTTACTCACAGCCCTAATGAAGGTCCCAGGGTTGGCAAAGACACTTGGAAGATTGACTTTTTTGAACCTCACGATGTAGATCCTTATTTTTCCACTCATTCTTCAGCATGCCATTATTTTATCCAAATTCACCCTTCATCTGTGCTCTTCGTTTTAGGAAGATGGAATTTAGGGGAAAAGGGGGAATTTTATGGCTCTTTTAAATAACATCTCTTCCAAGAGGGCTTCCCTGGTAAAGCTCTCACTGAACCTGGGGAAATGGGGGAATTTGATGGCTCTTTTAAGGCAAATCTCCTCCAAGAGGCCTTCCCTAAACCCTCATTTCCTCTTCTCCCACTCCCTTCTGCATCACCCATACTTGCTCCCTTTATTCACCCTCTCCCTCAGCCCCATAGCACTTCTGTCCATTATCTTTAATTTATTGATTTATATCACTATCGTGCCTCCCTCTAGACTGTATGCTCAGTGTGGGAAGGGAAAGTGTCAACCAGTTCTGTTGTATTGTACTCTTCCAAGTGTTTAGTACAGTGCTCTGCACACAGTAGGCACTAAATAAATACCACTGATTGACTGGCTTTAGATTGAAAGCCCGGGCCTGGGCAAAGTTCTATGATGCTTTCTCATGCTGCCAACCAATAGCCAGCGACGGGGAACAGATTCCGGAGCCCCAAGTGCGACAGAAAATTTGTCTGAGGTGATTGTCTTCAGTCCAATAGGTCCATAACATTTAAGGAGTGCTTACTGTATGCAGAACCCTGTACTAAGCACTTGGGAGAGAACAGTAATACAGAGTTGGTAGACACATTTCAATCAAATTTATTGAGTGCTTACAGTGAGTGGAGCATTGTACTAAGCACTTGGGAGAGGACAATACAACAGAGTTGCTAGACATGTTCCCTGGCCACAAGGAGGTTACAGTTTAGAGGTTGGGGGGAGTAAGACATTAATATAAATCAAATTACAGATTTGTGCATAAGTGCTGTGGGACTGAGGGAGGAAGGAATAACAGGTGCAAATCCAAGTGTGAGGCAGAAGAAACTCCTCTATCTTCTCCAGCACTTGGTGCAGTTTTTAGGCACAAAGGAAGTGTTTAATAATTACCATTCATTCATTCAATAGTATTTATTGAGCGCTTGGAATGTACAAATCGGTAACAGATAGAGACAGTCGCTGCCCTGTGACGGGCTTACAGTCTAATTGGGGGAGACGGACAGACAAGAACAATAGCAATAAATAGAATCAAGGGGATTAACATCTCATTTTTACCATCATTATTGTACATACCTTGCTTCTGCTGCAAGAACATGGGACAATTGTGCGGAGTGGGAACACACACACACATACACAGACACCACACATCCCAACCCCTTCCATGAAGCTCTTATTTGGTCATCTTTAAATTCCACTTCTTCCTTCTGCTTATAAGGTATTTTAGTGTCTTTTTCCACTAGATTGTGAGCTCCATGTGATCAGGGATTCTGTCTGCTAATTTCATTGTGCTCTCTCAATCAATCAATCAATGGTATTTATCGAGCACTTCCAACATGCAGAGCATGGTACTAAGCATTTAGGAGAAGACAGTACACAAAATTAGCAGACACATTCCCTGCCCATAATGAGCTCCCAAGTATTTGATACTGTGTTGGGTAAGTTCTACTCTAGAACTCTGTTCTATCATACTCTCTCAAATACTTAGTACAGTGCTCTTCACATAGTAAGCACTACATAAATACCACTGATTGATAGACTGATTAGTGATAGGCAGGGCATATTCATAGGCTAAAGTTGGGAGTGACATCCCAGTGATCAATTATCAGTTTGGAAATGTCTGGATTGGTTTCAGTTTAGTGCCAAGAGCACTTAGGTCTTTCAGCTGGTTCCTTGATGTTTTCAAACCTTCCCAGCTGAACAAAAGCTACTTTCTGTGGAATTAGTTAAGGCACTTTTAGAGATAGCAACTTAACCACAAATTGGAGATCCTAAGGCCCATAATGAGATACAAGATAAATGGGGAATGTGGGGTGGTCTCTAATAATATGAGGATTTTAGACAAAGCCTACATGAGCAAATGCTACACACTGAAGGGCAGAAAAAAACTCCTTACCTTTAAAGTCCAAGTAATTGAATTCTTTGCCCTCAGTTAGAGGAATTCTTTGCTGGTTCAGGTCCTTCTCCCCCCCACCACATGAGAAGGAGTGTGGCTCAGTGGAAAGAGTGTGGGCTTTGGAGTCAGAAGTCATGAATTAGAATCCCAGCTCTGCCACTTGTCAGCTATGTGACTGTGGGCAAGTCACTTAACTTCTCTGTGCCTCAGTTCCCTCATCTGTAAAATGGGGATGAAGACTGTGAGCCCCACATGGGACAACCTGATTCCCCTGTGTCTACCCCAGCGCTTAGAACAGTGATCTACACATAGTAAGCACTTAACAAATACCAATATTATTATTAGTAGTAGTAAGGAAATTGAAACCAGATTGAGATTCTCTGAAATATGGGTGAAACAGCCCTCGTCCCATCATTCAATCATATTTATTGAGCACTTACTGTGTGCAGAGCAATGTACTAAGTGCTTGATCCCCCCATCATCCCCCTCTCTTTGGGGACTGGGAGTTGGGGGGTGGGGGGCACCGGCGGAATGTAACCTTGTCTCTGATCAAGAGAAGCAGCATGGACTAGGCGACAGAGCCCAGGCCCAGGAATCAGAAGGACCTGGGTTCTAATTCTTGGTGGTGGGAGTCAGTGCCAGGGGTGAAAGGTAACCTTGTCTCTGGAAAAGAGAAGCAGCGTGGCCTAATGGACAGAGCCCAGGTCTGGGAATCACAGGGACCTGAGTTATAATCCCCACTCTGCCAACTGCTTGCTGTGTGACCTTGAGCAAGTACTTCAATTCTCGTGGCTTCCGTTTCCTCAACTGGAAAATGGAAACTCTTTTCCCTCGAACCAAAACTGTGAGCCCCATGTGGGACAGGGACTGTCTGACCAAATTAACCTGTTCCCAGCACTTAGTACAGTGCTTGACACACAGTAGGTGCTTAACAAATGTCACTGAAAAAAAAAAGATAAACAACCTGCCTTGTTCCACGCTCGGGGCTATCTTGATGGATGAGTTCAGGGATGCCGAGATCTTCCGTGATGTGCTGCAGGCAGACAATAAACGGGATGTACTTGTCTACATCCTTCTTGACCAAAGCGGAGTGAAACTGTTTAGTGCAACAGGACTCAGATCCTAGACAGCCACCTCAAGGGGGGTATAGCAGGATAAGGCTACAGGGGCCTGTCCCCAATTCTGGGCCTGGCACTTTAACTTTTTTATTTTTACAGTATTTGTTAAGTGCTTACCATGTGCCAAACACTGTTCTACACACTGGGGAAGGTACAGCTCATCAGGTTGGACACAGACCCTATCCCAAATGGGGCTCGCAGTCTTCATTCCTGCTCTACAGATGAGGTAACTGAAGCCCAGAGAAGTGAAGTGACCTTCCCAAATTCACATAACTGACAAGGGGCAGAGAAGGGATTAGAACCCAGGTCCTTCTGACTCCCAGACCCGAGCTCTATTAGCTTTCTCCCTCAAGCTTATCCTTATTCTTCTCTTCCTACATCCCAGTTTGCATGTTTCATTCTTCTCAAGTAGGTGCCTCAAGGGAAGCAATGTGGCCTAGTGGATAGAGCATAGACCTGGGTTCTAGTCCTAGTTCTGCCACTTGTTTGCTTTGTGTCTTTGGGCAAGTCACTTCACTTTTCAGTGCCTCACTTCCCTCATCCGTAAAATCAATCAATCATATTTATTAAGTACTTACTGTGTAAAATGGGGATGAAGACTGTGAGCCCCAAGTGGCACATGGATTGAGTCTAACCTGATTAGCTTGTATGTACTCCAGTGCTTAGTTCAATGCCTGGCATATAGTAAGTGCTTAAAAAATACCACACATTGTTCTGTGGGAGCTGAGTATCCCCTGAGGAGATAACTCAGGAAGCTTCCTCCAAGAGGCCTTCCCTACCTAAGCCCTCATTTCCTCTTCTCCCACTCCCTTCTGCGTCACCCTGATTTGCTCCCATTATTTATCCTCCAATAGGCTCATAGCACTTATGTACCTATCCATAATTTATCTATTTATATTAATGTCTGTCTCCTCTAGACTGTAATTTCGCTGTGGGCAGGGAACGTATCTACTGATTTTGTTCTAGTGGACTCTCCCAAGTGCTTCATACAGTGCTCTGCACACAGTAAGTGCTTAATAAATACCATTGGTTGATTGAACTGCAAGAAAGCAAGAGTCTCCATCATTGCCCTCTCTTCCCCGGAGACAGAACGTTTCTATCCAGAGCATGGCAGGAAAGGTGTACTGGGCAAAATCCAGGAGGAAATTCTCCAGGCAAATCCAGGAGAAGTTTATCATCTCGGACTGGAGTGCTACATCTTGTCTGGATCCTATAGGTGAGTTCAACATCCATCCAACGTTGGGGAGACAGAGAGCAGGTGTGTCTTCATTCAACTGTCATTGAGCGCTTACTGGGTGCAGAGCACTGTACTCAGTGCTTAGAGAGTACAATAGAACAATCAGCAGACACATTCCCTGCCCACAAGCTGACAGTCTTGGAGCAAGCACTGTGTGGGCACTTAGGGGCCATACGATGAAAAGAATAGACAGTCCCTCAGGAGTTCACAATCTAATAGGGGGGTCAGGCAAGCGGACAAAAAGCACGAACATCCCGGAGCGGGCAAGGGATAAGAGCAACATAGATAAAACTGGTCATTCACGAATATACTCTGGAGATCATGAATAATGGAAGAACCGTTAGCTGGGTCACAGATTACAGCAAAAACAGGACGTTCTGGAGAAAATATATCCTCAGAGTCGCTATGAATCAGAAATGACTCGACGGCACTAGATAACAATAATAATTATGAATAAATGAACTGATATCGATGAACATACATCAATATTCAAGTGCTTGCTGAAGAATCTTGTTGACCTCAAAAAGGGTTTCCACCAACGACAGACATTTAGATTAAACATCAGTCAATCGATGGTATTGAGGGCTTATTATGTGCAGAGCACTAGACTAAGTGCTTGGCGGGGAGTGTACAAAATACAACAAAATTAGCAGACACGTCCCCTGATATATAAAAGAAAAGATTCCTGCCAGTGGCGTGGATGGTGGTTAAATTTTGCTGTGAGGGTCCCAGGGTTGGGAGCTAGTATTTGCTTCTTTATGGTGGGGGGAGGGGGCTCCCACTCACTTTTTTTTTTAAATGTAGTATTTGTGAAGCATTTAACTAGGCACGAGGCACTGTACAAAGTACTAGAGGTGATACAAACTCCCAGGTTCGAATTAGTCCCTGGCCCTTGTGGGACTCTCAGTCTTCAACCCCACTTTCCAGATGGGGTAACTCAGGGAAGAGAAATGACTTGCCCAATGTCACACAGTACACAACTGGAGGAGGCAGAATTAGAATCCAGGTCCTTCTGACTCCCAGGCCCATGCTTTATACATAAGGCCACGCTGCTTCCCTGCTTCACTTGAGGAAAAAAAAACCCACTTAACTATGTTCCAAGCACTGAACTAAGCACTGGGGTAGATACAAGCTATATTCCCCATTCACTGATTAACTGATAAGTACAAAGAGCAGGACTGGGCCTGCGGCACTAATGGAGTAAGATCACAGATTTTACCTTTTTCTTTTGTTTGTTTTTATGGCATTTGTTAAGTGATTCTATGTGCCAGGCACCGTATTAAGCACTAGGGTAAATATAAGCTAATTAGGTTGGACACAGTCCCTGTCCCATATGGAACTCACAGTCTTCATCCCCATTTTATGGATGAGGTAAGTGAGGCACAGAGAAGTGAAGTGACCCCAGGTCATCCAGCAGACAACAAGTGGCCGAACCGGGATTAGAACTCAGGTCCTTCTGATTCCCCAGGCCCAGGCTCTATCCACTAGGCCACGCTACCTATTTCTTCTTTTGAAGGAGTCACCGGATTGGATGAGTTAAATCATTTTTCTTTCTGTAAACCTACCAACCTCAAAAGACATGGGTTGGATACCTACCATGGTGGGGAAAGGTTTAACTCACCTATTTATTGAGCGGCTAACCTTAGGAAAAAAGCCTTTCAGGAACACATATTGATGACTCGAAAACATTCTATATCAGACACTAGCCTGTTAATTTGGAAAGTGAATTCAGATACCTTTTTTCTAATTTAATATGAATAAATAAATAAGTAGCGTGGCATAATGGTAGAGCACAGGCCTGAGAGTAAGAAGGACCTGGATTCTAATCCCAACTCCGCCACCTGTCTGCCGTGTGATCTTGGGCAAGTCACTTCAGTTTTCTGTGCCTCAGTTACCTCTATAAAATGGGGATTTTGACTATGAGCCCCATGTAGGCCATGGACTTTGCCCAACCTGACTAGTGCGTACCTACGCCAGCGTTTAGTAGAATGCTTGGGACATAGTAAGCCCTTAGACAAATACCATAAAAAAGATAATATCGGCCAAAGACTGATTTCAGGATCCCATATTCAGGACTGGAATAAATTTTTTGAGAACAATAACCTGTCAATTTAGAAAAGGAATTAAGATGGGATTTTTTTCCTAGCTTTATGTGAATAAACCTTGGCCTGACACCGTTCTGGAGAGGGAGACCACCCTCAAGGCCGGCCAGTAGGTGGCAGTATGGCTCAGTAGAATGTCATGAGAGGATCTGAGTTCTAATCCCACAGGTTATGGGAAGGCATGTGTCTACCTACTCTGTTCATTCATTCAGTAGTATTTATTGAGCGCCTGCTGTGTGCAAAGCACTGTACAAAGCACTTGGAAGAGTACAAAATAACAATAAACAGACACATTCCCTGCCCACAGCATATTCAACTCTTCCAAGTGCTTAGTTCAGTGTTCTGCACGCAGAAAGTGCACAATACAATTGATTGATCAGGATATTTTGTAATCAGTGTCTGTCTCCCCATCTAGATTGTAAACTCAATGTGAGCAGGACACATGTACCCCACTCCTGTTGTACTGTACTCTACCACGCTCTTGGTTCAGTACTCTGCACACAGTAAGCACTCCATAACACCACTGATGATGTTGATGAACATAAACTACCCACAAACTACTCTTCCAAAAACATTAAGAACTCTGGAAGAAATTAAATTCAAGTAGTGCCCAAAGCAGAGTGAAGGGCTAACAGAAATGAAAATAATAAATGTAGTGGAAAATTTGGGGGGGGAGGGGGATGGGAGAGAAACACTCCATAAATGTCACAAAGAACCAGTTTAATTCACTACATCTCTTATTAACCACAACTCTTGTCTGAAGTAAATGCCAAAAAAAAAAGCCAAACAGAAGCAAGAATTTTAAAAATTGGGCACTAGGTTGAAATGTCTATCTATTAGTGGCCCATACATTCAAGAGCCCTGATGTGCTCTTTGATCTTTCTGAACCACCTGTCTTCAAATTCTTTTAGGGATGCAAATTACTAAGGCATCCGGAGCTGTAGAGCCTACACATTTCACTTCAGCGTGACCTTCATCTTTGACTTTTTCTGGAACGATATCCTCTCCCATAACCTGTAACTGAAGGAAGTAAAAACACTTTTTAACGGTACTTGTTATGCACTCACTCTGTGCCAGGCACCGAATGAAGCGCCATGGTCGATACGAGCTTACGATCTTTATCCCCATTTTACAGATGAGGGAACTGAGGCCCAGAGAAGTGAAGTGACTTGCTCAAGGTCACATGGAAGACAAGGGCCAGACTGGGGACGAGAACAGAGGTGCTTCTGACTCCCAGGCCGTGCTCTTTCCACTAGGTCACGCTGTTTCTCTGCTACATCAGGCAGTGGCCAGGAAATAGAAAGACACTTAAAATGGTTTGAAATGTTCTACCCAAGCAACATGATGATTATGACTTCTCTCCTCCCTTTTTTTTTAATGATTAAACTGGTGGTGGTTTTGTTGGATTTTTATTTATGGTTTTTGTTAAACACTTACTATGCATCAAGCACTGTTCTAATTGCTGGGGTAGAAACAACTTCATCAGGTTGGACACAACCCCTCTCCCACATGGGGCTCACAGTCTAAAGTACAGGGGGGCAGGATTTAATCCCCATTTTACATTTGAGGAAACTGAAGCCCAGAGAAGCAAAGTGACTTGCCCAAGGTCACACACAGCAGTTAAGAGACAGAATCAGGATTAGAACCCAAGTCCTCTGACTTCCAGGCCCAGGCTCTACCTACCAGGCCATACTGCTTCTTTTGATTCAAATACGACAGATGGAGAGTCGCTCTTCCAGTATTTTACAATCCTCCCACAACTTCAACTGACTTCTCTCAGCTCCCTTGGAGAAGCAGAATTGCCTTCTATAAGAGTCCAGAACTGGGAGTCAGAAGGATCTGGGTTTTAATCCTGGCTTTTCCCACATGTCTGCTGTGTGACCTAGGACAAGTCATTTCACTTCTCTGTTCCTCAGTTCCCTCATTTGTAAAATGGAGATGAGGAATATAAGCCCCATGGGCGACAGGGACTATGTCCAACCTGATTAGCATGTATCTACCCCAGTGCTTAGTACAGTGCCTGGCACATAGTAAGCACTTAATGAATACTAGGGGGAAAAAAGCATCCCTAAAGTACCTGTCAAAGAAATACTATGCTTCTTGTGGTTCTTAACCTTTATGCATTTGGGAGAATTTTCTGCTGATCAGGGAATAGCCATAAATCTCTGCCAATTCAATTCAATCGTATTTATAGAGCTTTTTCTGTGTGCACAAAGCACTGTACTGGGCACTTGGGAGAGTACAATGTAACACCAGCACATTCCCTACCCACAATGAGCTCTCAGTCACCTACTGGTTGAGAAGTGGGGAGTGGAAAGAGTCTGAAATGGAACCAATAAATCCATGGTATCAATTGAATGCTTACTATATGCAGAGCAATGTTCTAAGCATTTGGGGGAATACAATGTAACAGAGTTAATAGACGTGCTCCTTGCCCACAAGGAGCTTACAGTTCAGAAGGACAGTCTATAGTCAATCAATCAATGGAATTTATTGAGCACCTACTGTGTGCAGAGCACAGTACAAAGCGCTTGGGAGAGTCCAATGCAACAGAGTCAGCAGACACGTTTCCTGCCCACAACGAGCTTACAGTCTAGACTCCTTTAGGGGTTTCCATCTTTATTTGGGGGATCCCTTATCTGGGAAACAAAATTTAAACTAGCTGTCCTGCCTATCACATGGAACAACTTTTTTCCTTCCTAGGAGTTTTAAACCAATTTTTAGAATCTTCTGGGAACTAAATGAGGGTTAGCCATGAGTCTACATTTGCAGATGGGAGAAAGAGAAATGCATGGCTTTGTATTACAAACATAATATAAGAAAAAGGAGATGGTCACCAGTAACTAGCCAGAAATAGGCCTTCCCTAGTACTTATTCTAATTACTCTAACTCCTCCCATGGATCTTCTGGTATCTTTGTAATTTTGTCAGTTTTCTGTATTCTCCTGCTTCTGACACATATCCTTTATGTATTTCCCCCCGATTGATTTTAAGCTCTTTAAAGTGCCCATCTACCAAAAAAAAGAGTCAAGTGTCCAAAATGGGGTGGGGAGGGGAGAGAAGAGGGGAGAAAAAACCAGGGGTTTGAAATATCTACCAACTAGACAATCAACCACTGAATAGATAATTGAGAACTACTTTATTCAGTGAAAATTATGGCACCACCATTGAAAAGCAGCATGGCTTAGTGGATAGAGCCCGGGCCTGGGAGTCCAAAGGACCGGGTTTTAATCCTGGCTCTGCCACTTTTTGTCTGCCGGATGACCTTGGGCAAGTTGCTTTATTTCTCTGGGCCTCAGTTACCACATCTGTAAGATGGGACTGAAGACTGTGAGCCCCATGTAGGACATGGACTGTGTCCAACCTGATCAGTTTGTATCTACCCCAGCACTTAGTATAGAGCCAGGCATAGAGTAAGCGCTTAACAAAAACCATACTAAAATAAAAAATAAAATGAAAATCTGACATCTATGCTCACCTCAGAGATCAATAATGAAGTTTTTTCCTCAAAACTAAAGGCTTTCATTCGATCTTCAATTTCTTTCTGAGCCTTTAAGTTGTTACCAAAGGCAAAGGAGGTTTGCTGAGATTCGATGAGTTGGAGCAAAAGCCTGAAAAACAGAGTCAGAGGGAGATGGAGGAGAGAAGCTTGTGAATAAATAATCAAAGTCATTTATGTTGTTCTTAGGACACTTAATCAACTAGTCAGCTGGTTGAGATGGAAAAAAAATTTGCTTCCTGAAGAGAGAAGTGCTGTGTCTCATAATATAATTGTCTGAGGTTCTAGAATTCCCTAATTCTCTGAATGATATGCTACCTTATACTATTCTATAGTTTCCTTGGTTTAAAATGGTCCGCCATACCTATTTTTTTTTAGTATCTGTTAGACACTTACTAGATGACAGGCACTGAACTAAATGATAAGTTAGATAAAATCACTGTCCCACATTGGGCTCACAGTCACAATCCTCATTTTACCAATGAGGGAACTGTGGCCCAGAGAAGTGGCAGAGGTGGCATTAGAACCCAGGTCCTTCCACATCCCAAGCCCGGGCTCTACCCATTAGGAGGTGTGGCTTCTCTGCCATTGTTTGACTGAATATACCCCTCACCACCTCTGTGTTTTGGGTGCTTAGTTCTAAGTGGGACAAGGCGGGGAGGATTCCAGGGACAGAATTCCAGAGGAGCAGCATTAACTGATGGATAGTGTCACTTTATGTCACTAAACTATGGCTTAGGAGTCTGGGGACCTGGGTGCTCATCCTGGGTCCAGCACTTTTATGCTATGTCACCTTGGGCAAGTCCCTTCTCTGTCTTCAGTTAACTCATCTGTACTATAGGGATTAAGACTACGAGCTCCACGTGGGACATGGAGTGGGTCCAACCTGATTGGCTTGTATCTACTCCAGCACTTAGTACAATGTGTGGTATATTGTAAGTATCTTAAATATCATTTAAAAAAAAATCGGGGGCTGTTGGACTCGGAAACAGCTTGATTCCTTTAATACAATGTTCTGCCATTCTTAATGTTATTGTTTTGCTGTTTCTATCTCCCTCTGACTTTAAGACTGGGAGCCCCAGGTGGGACACGGACTGTGTCCAACCTAATTAACTTCTGGAGAAACCTCGTGCAAGGTTGATCCAATCTGTTCTGGCTTTTGGAAGAACAAGAGACAGTGTCTCTTACCAATGACAACAAAGGGGCTTGGAAAGTTTGCTCTGCTGAGGGGAATCGGTTTAGTGGAGGGGATGAGAAGCAGCATGGCCTAGTGACAAGAGCATGGGCTTGGGAGTCAGTGGTCATGGGTTCTAATCCTAGCCCCGCCACCTGTCTGCTGGGTGACCTTGGACAAGTCGTTTGGTTTCTCTGGACCACAGTAACCCTACCTGTAAAATGGGAATTGAGATTGTGAGCCCCATGTGGGCTATGGACTGTGTCCAATCTGATTAGCTTGTAGCCACCCCAGCGCTCAGTCCAGTTCTTGGGACATAGTAAGTGCTTAACCAATGCCATTTTTTTTTAAATCATTGGGATTTTCTGAACATTTATTATAAACATTTATTATAAAGCAGAGTATGTGTATATCAACACTTTTCTAAAATAATGTTCTGCGCAGGTCTCCTTGCTCCCCCCGAGACCATGCCCATCCCTCTCCATCACAGACAGAACCTCCTTACTGTTGGCTCAAAGGCCTTCCCACCTACAGAGCCCTACTATGATCAAATCACCTCCGAGAAGCCTCTGAGTTGAAGAGGGGACAGGAGGAAGATGAGACTGGATAGGTGCAAGGGAGATTTTTGGGGAGATCATGCTCAATGATTTCAGCTTTTCCTGGTGAAGCATCTAGCAAGGTCATTAGGAGCAAGTGATGGGTGGGAGACAGGAGGACAGGGGGTTTCAAGAGGGAGCAGACAGGCAGTGTCTCTACCAACTGTTATACCCAATTTATCAACCAAACCTGTCATTTCTACCTTCACATCTCTAGATTATGCCCTTTCTTCTCCATCTAAACCAGTGCTTAATACAGTGCCTGGCACATAATAAGTGCTTAACAAATACCATAAGTAAAAAAAAATCCTAACAGCTACCATGGATGATCGAAACACCATATGCCTCTAACTACTGCATCAACCTCCTCAATCACCTGTCTATCTCCTGCTCTCCCCACTCCAGTCCATACTTCACTCTGCTCCTCGGATCATTTTTCTAAAAAAGCATTAAGTCCACATTTCCCCACTCCTCAAGAACTTCCAGGAGCTGCCCATCCACCTCCACATCCAAAAGGACCTCCTTAACCGTTGGCTTTAAAGCATTGTCAGCTCATTCCCTTCTACCTCACTTCACTGATTTCCCATTGGAACCCTCCCCATACACTCTGCTCCTCAAACGCCAACCTGATCACCTTACCTCTGTGTCATCTACCTTGCAACCTACCCCTCGCCCACATCCCGCCTCTGGCCTGGAATGGCCTCCCCCTTCATATCTGACAAACTGCCACTCTCCCGAAATTCAAATCCTTATTAAAAGCACATTTCCTCCAAGAGGCCTTCCCCGACTAAGCCCTCATTCGCTTTACTCCCTCTCCTTCCTGTGTTGCCTATGTGCTTGGATAAGTACCCTTTAAGCATTTGATATTCACCTCCCCTTTACCTCCAAACCATTTATGTACATAACCATCTGAAATTTACCAAAGGTCTGTTGCTCCCTCTCAAATGTAAGCTTGTTGTGAGAAGGGTACATGGCTTAGTGGAAAGAGCCTGGGCTTGGGAGTCAGAGGTCGTGGGTTCTAATCCTGGCTCCGCCACTTGTCAGCTCTGTGACTTTGGGCAAGTCACCTAACTTTCCTGTGCCTCAGTTACCTCATCTGTAAAATGGGGATTAAGACTGTGAGTCCCATGTGGGACAACCTGATGACCCTGTATCTACCCCTGTACTTTAGAACAGTGCTTGGCACATCATAAGCACTTAACAAATACCATCACTGTTATTACTATTGTATTGTAACCACCCAGTAAATGCCACTAACTGATAAATTGCCTGCCCACAGTAGACAGTAAGCTTCTTAAGACAGGAATTGGGTCTACTAACTGTATTGTCCTCTCCCATGCCCTCATTACAGTGCTCTGCACACTGCAAAATGTAAGCTCCCTGAGAGCATGGACTGTGTCTACTAACTCTACCGCACTCTCCCAAGTGCTAAACACAATGTTCTGCACCCAAATACCACCAATTGACTGATTAGATACTGGCCTATCGGAAAAAAACGCAGGAGGTTTTGAGATTTTTAGAATTGTTTCTGACTACTGTTGAATCTCCTAGCTCCAATGCCAATAAACTTATTTTTCTACTTTTCATTATGACAAGAAGGGAGAGATGTATAGGGGAGGGGGCAGTCTCTGGAAGTGAAGCTGAAGACAAAAATCTGCAATTCATTCATTTATTTTAATATCTGTCTCCCCCTCTGGACCTTAAGCTCATTACGGGCAGGGAACCTGTCTACCAACTCTCCCATCTGCTTAGTAGAGTTCTCTGCACCCAATAAGCATTCAATAAATATGACTGATTGAGAAAAGGAAGTTCCTGAAGGATTATTTTGTGGTTGTTCGTTGGTTTTTTTATGGTATTTGCTAAGTGCTTACTATGCGTAGGGCATTGTACTAAGCAGTGGGGGAGATACAAGATAATCAAGTTGGACATTATACCTGTCCCACATGGGGCTCCACGATCCTAATTCCCATTGTACATAGGAGGTAACTGAGGGAGAGTGGAGTGAAATAGCTTGGCTAAGGACACACAGCAATCAAGAGATGGAGCCGGTATCAGAACCCACGTCCCTAGGACTCTCAAGCCCGTGCTTTATCTGCTAGGCCACGCTGCTTCTCTAGGACTCTTGACTTTATGGCCGGTGGGCTTCTGGCTGGGGGCACTGAGAAGGACTGGCAGGACAGAGGCCCCAAAAGCTGCGGGTTCATAGAGCCCGTGCCCACCCTACCCTGGGGCCATCCCCCCAAATCCTCCCAGGGCCCATGGCTCCCCAACATATTATTCATCAAGCCTTTACTATGGGCCTAACACTGTGCTAAACACTGGGGTAGTTACAATATCATCAGGTGCATCAGAGAAACAGCATGGCTCAGTGGAAAGAGCACAGGCTTGGGAGTCAGAGGTCATGGGTTCTAATCCTGGCTCTGCCACCTATCAACTGTGTGACTTTGGGCAAGTCACTTAACTTCTCTGTGCCTCAGTTAGCTCATCTGTAAAATGGGGATTAAGACTGTGAGTTCCACGTGAGACAATCTGATTACCTTGTATCTACCCGGTGCTTAGAACAGTGCTTGGCACATAGTACGCACTTAACAAATACCAAAATTATTATTATTATTATTATTATTAGGTAGGGCACGGTCCAATCGACCAACTGCCCACCATGGGCACAGCACTTTAATAAGGCTACTACGCTGCACCCAGTACGCCCACGGTGGTAAGTGGGCTGAGCCTTCTGGGAAATCCAGAGCCAACATGCAGGATGGGGGCACATTTGTCAGGTGGTCCCCAAACCTGGTCCCCAAACCGGGCCACTATACACAGTCTCTTTTGGGATCCGGTTCAGGTGGGATTAAATAGGACAAGGTTTGTGGCTGCCCGGAGAAGAGGGGGCCTTATGATTTCCCGGGCCATTGACAAAGCTTCTACCACCACCTAGTGGTCCAGGCTGGAGCTGGAGGAAACCATATCCACAGGGAACTTCCTCACAGACCTGCCCAACTTTTCCATTTTCCTCCCTGCAAGAGCACTGGCCTGCCAAGTCAGGGGACCTGGGTTCTAATCCCCACTCCAACGCTTGCCCCGCTGTGTGACCTCGAGCTAGTCGCTTCACATCTCTGGGACTCCCTTCCCTCATCTGTAAAATGGGGATTCAATGTCTATCCAATCAATCGTATTTACTGAGCGCTTACTCTGTGAAAAGCACAACAAAACAGAGTTGTTAGACACATTCGCCACCCACAACAAGCTTATAATCTAAAGGGGGAGATGGATATTTATGCAAATAAATGAATTATGGCTATGGACACAACTGCTGTGGGGCTGAGTGGGTGAGGTGAATAAAGGGAGTAAATCGGGGCAACGGAGAATGGAGCAGGAGAAGAGCAAATGAGGACTTAGTCCGGGGAGCCTACTTGGAGATGTGCCTTCGATGAGTCTGAAGGTGGGGAGAGTAAGCGTCTGTAGGATACGAAGAGGAAGAGCGTTCCAGGCCAGAGGCGGGATGTGGGCGAGAAGTGGGTGACCTCGTAGATGAGATCTAGATAGAGGTGTTAGAGGAGTGAAGTGCGAGGGCTGGGTTGTAGTATGAGAGCAGCAAGGTGAAGTAAGAAGGGGGCAAGGCAATCGAGTGTTTTAAAGATGACAATAAATAGTTTCTGCTTGATGCAAAGGTAGAAGAGAAACTACATGGGATTCTTAACGAGAGGAGAGACAAGAACGGAACATTTTTGTAGAGTGAAGCATGGACTGGAGTGGGGAGAGACCAGACACAGGGAGGTTGGCAAGGAACGTGATATAGCGATCGAGGTATAAAGGCTAAGTGCTCAGATTAATGTGGTGTCAGTTTGGATGGAGAGGAAAGAGCAGATTTTAATGATGGCATGAAGCCTGAACTGTTAGGATTTTGTGACAGGCTGAATTTGCAGGTTGAATGAGAAATGATTTTTCTACAAAAACATTCAGGGCCTTTCTCCCCACTCATCAAAAACTTCTAGTCTGTCAGAGGCAGGAGGCAGACAGTCAATGGTATTTATTGAGCATTTACTGTGCACAGAGCAGTATACTAAGCATTTGGGAGAGGACAATCCAACTACAAAAAGACGCACTTCCTGCCCAGAATGAGCAGGCCTTCCCACCAGATTGGGAGACTATGTTTGACTGGATCGTCTGGTGTCTGTCCCAGCATTTGGCATGTGGTCAGCACTGAACGTGGGCCAAATATCTGTAATTTATTTATATTAACAGTTGTCTCCCCCTCTAGATTGTGAGCTTGTTCTGGGCAGGGGGAATGTGTCTGTTACATTGTTGTCTGTTATAACTTTGTGGTGTACTCTCCCAAGTACTTAGTAGAGTGCTTTGCCTACAGTAAGCACTGAGTATATACAATTAAATGAATAAACAGTTTTCATCAACCCATCATTCACACCACCATGATGGCCCATGGTGGGTCTGGCAGGGGAAGACCACCAAAGAGCCATGGGGGTGGGAAGGGGGCTCAGTCCCAAGGCCCATTTGCACAGTAAAGCTCATTATATGGGTAGGGAACGTCTCCACTGATTATTTATTCCCATTAATGTCTGCTTCCCCTGTCTGGAGTGTAAGTCTTTATGGGCAGGGAACTTGTCTGCTAATTCTGTTGGATTAGACTCTCCCACATAAACAGAGCTTGATAAATACCGGCCATCGATCACTGTGGTGTATGCTAGGGAGAGTACAATGTTACAGAGTAGGTAGATGTATTCCTTGCCCACAGTGAGCTGACAGTTTAGAGGAAGAGAAATCAATCAGTAAATATAAAATGGGAATTCAAAACCTATTCTCCCTCCTACTTAGAGTATGAGCCCCATGAGGGGCAGGGACTGTTTCTGATCTGATTAACGTGCTTCTACCCCAGTGCTTAGAATGGTGCTTGACACATTCATTCATTCATTCATTCATTCATTCATATTTATTGAGTGCTTACTGTGCATGCACAGCAATGTACTAAGCATTTGGGAGAGTATAGTGTAATAATTAACAGACACATTCCCTGCCCACAAGGAGCTTACAGTCTAAAGGGGGAGACAGACAGTAATATAAATAAATAAATGACAAATGTGTACTTAAGTGCTGTGGGCCTGGGAGGGAGGATGAAAAAAGGAAGCAAGTCAAGGCAGTGCAGAAGGAAATGGGTGAAGAGGGAAGGAGGACTTAGTCAGGTAAGGCCTCTTGGAGGAGATGCTTCCAAATAAGGTTTTGAAGCGGGGAAGAGTCATTGTCTGACAGATTTGAGGAGGGAGGGTGTTCCAGGCCAGAGGCAAGACATGGGCTGGGGTCAGCCCCAAAATAGATGAGATCTAGGTACACTGAGAAGGTTGGCATTAGAGGAGCAAAGTGTGCGGGCTGGGTTGTAGTAGGAGAGTAGCGAGGTGAGGCAGGTAGGGGCAAGGTGAGGGACTGCTATAAAGTCAAGGGTGAGGAGTGTTTGTTTGATGCAAAAATGGACAGGTAACCACTGGAGTTTCTTGATGCATGGGGAAACATCCTGAACATTTCTGAAGAAAAATGATCCAGGCAGCAGAGTGAAGCATGGACTGGAGTGGGGAGAGACAGGAGGGAGGGAGATCAGCTAGGAAGCAGCTTGGCCCAGTGGAAAGAGCACGGGCTTAGGAGTCAGACATCATGGGTTCTAATCCCCGCTCCGCCACCTGTCAGTTGTGTGACTTTGGGCAAGTCACTTAACTTCTCGGTGCCTCAGTTACCTCATCTATAAAATGGGGATTAAGACTGTGAGTCTCACGTGAGACAACCTAATTACCCTGTATCTACCCCAGAGCTTAGAACAGTGCTTGGCACATATTAAGCACTTAACAAATACCAACGTTATTATTATTATATAGTAATCAAGGCGGGATAGGGTAAGTGATTGTACTAAGGTGGTAGCAGTTTGGATGGAAAGGAAAGGGCCGATTTTAGCGCTGTCATGAAGGTGGGACTGACAGGATTTAGTGATGAATTAAATATGTGGGTTGAATGAGAAGAGTCCAGGATAATGTCAGGGTTATGGGATTGTGAGACAAGAAGGATGACGGTGCTGTATACAGTGATGATAAAGGCAGGGGGAGGACAGGGTTTGGGTGGGAAGGTAATATAATAAATAAATGGTGGTATTTAAGCCCTTACTATGTGCAAAGCACTGTTCTAAGCACTGGGGGGATACGAGGTGATCAGGTTGTCCCACCTGGGGCTCACAGTTTTCATCTCCATTTGACAGATGAGGTAACTGAGGCACAAAGAAGTGAAGTGACTTGCCCAAAGTCACACAGCTGGCAAGCGGCAGAGCCGGGATTAGAACTCACGACCTCTGACTCCCAAGCCCAGGCTCTTTCCATGAAGCAGCGTGACTCAGTGGAAAGAGCCCGGGCTTGGGAGTCAGAGGTCATGGGTTCCAAACTCGGCTCTGCCATTTGTCAGCTGTGTGACTGTGGGTAAGTCACTTCACTTCTCTGTGCCTCAGTTCCCTCATCTGTAAAATGCGGATTAACTGTGAGCCTCACGTGGGACAACCTGATTACCCTGTATCTACCCCAGCGCTTAGAACATTCATTCATTCATTCAATAGTATTTATTGAGCGCTTACTATGTGCAGAACACTGTACTAAGTGCTTGGAATGTACAAGTCTGCAACAGATAGAGACAGTCCCTGCCCTTTGACGGGCTTACAGTCTTATCGGGGGAGACAGGCAGACAAGAACAATGGCAATAAATAGAGTCAAGGGGAAGAACATCTCATAAAAACAATGGCAACTAAACAGAATCAGGGTGATGTACATCTCATTAAACAAAATAAACAAAATAAATAGGGTGATGAAGATATATACAGTTGAGCGGACAAGTACAGTGCTGAGGAGCTGGGACGGGAGAGGGGGAGGAGGAGACGGAAGGGGGGGAGAAGAGGGTTTAGCTGAGGAGAGGTGAAGGGCAGGGGGTAGAGGGAGCAGAGGGAAAAAGGGGGAAGCTCAGTCTGGGAAGGCCTCTTGGAGGAGGTGAGCTTTAAGTAGGGATTTGAAGAGGGGAAGAGAATTAGATTGTCGGAGGTGAGGAGGGAGGGCATTCCAGGATCGCGGGAGGACATGGCCCAGGGAAGATGGGACACTGTTTGCACTCAGTAACTAGTAGAAGGCTCAGTATTTGATTTATCATAATTTAAGGTAAGAAGCATGGCATAGTGGATAAAACCTAGGCCTAGGAGTCAGAAGGACCTGGGTTCTAATCTCAGCACCCTCAATTGTCTACAGTGTGACTTTGGGCGTGTCTCTTCACTTCTCTGGGACTCAGGCACCTCACCTGTAAAATGGGTATTAAGACTGTGTACCCCATGTGAGACAAGGACAATGGACAAACTGATTAGCTTGTAACTTCTACAGTACTTAGACTTAGTTTGGTACTTAGCACATAGTAAGTGCTTAACGGTACTTTAGGATTAGTAATTTCATCAGTCACCCATGGGGCCTGGTTGATATCACCTAACCAAGGCACCATCACAGACAAGTAGTGTGACCTAGTGGAAAGAATATGGGCCTGAAAGTCAGAGGACCTGGGTTCTAATTCTGGCTCTGCCATTTGCTTGTCGTATGACTTTTAGTAATCTCTTAAACTTCTCTGGGCCTCAGTTTCCTCACCTGCAAAATGAGGATGGAAGTACCTGTTCTCCCTCCTACTTAGACTGTGAGTCCCATATCAGACAGGAACTCCATCCAACCTGATAAACTTGTACCAGCCCCAATGTTTAGAACAGTGCTTGACATGTAGTAAGTGCTTTACAAATACCATAAAAAAAGAGGTGTAGAGCCTGCAGGTCTATTGATTTGGAATTCAAGCTCATAATCACCCAGTTTCCTTCTAAGGAACCATGAGAAGAATGAATAATAGTAATATTAATAATAATAATAATTGTGGTATTTTTTAAAATTCATTCAATAGTATTTATTGAGCGCTTACTATGTGCAGAGCACTGTACTAAGCGCTTGGGATGAACAAGTCGGCAACAGATAGAGACAGTCCCTGCCGTTTGACGGGCTTACAGTCTAATCGGGGGAGACGGACAGACGAGAACAATGGCACTAAACAGCATCAAGGGGAAGAACATCTCGTAAAAACAATGGCAAATAAATAGAATCGAGGCGATGTACAATTCATTAACAAAATAAATAGGGTAACGAAAATATATACAGTTGAGCGGACGAGTACAGTGCTGTGGGGATGGGAAGGGAGAGGTGGAGGAGCAGAGGGAAAAGGGGAAAATGAGGCTTTAGCTGCGGAGAGGTAAAGGGGGGATGGCAGAGGGAGTAGAGGGGGAAGAGGAGCTCAGTCTGGGAACGCCTCTAGGAGGAGGTGATTTTTAAGTAAGGTTTTGAAGAGGGAAAGAGAATCAGTTTGGCGGAGGTGAGGAGGGAGGGCGTTCCAGGACCGCGGGAGGACGTGACCCAGGGGTCGACGGCGGGATAGGCGAGACCGAGGGACGGTGAGGAGGTGGGCGGCAGAGGAGCGGAGCGTGCGGGGTGGGTGGTAGAAAGAGAGAAGGGAGGAGAGGTAGGAAGGGGCAAGGTGATGGAGAGCCTTGAAGCCTAGAGTGAGGAGTTTTTGTTTGGAGCGGAGGTCGATAGGCAACCACTGGAGTCGTTTAAGAACACCATACTCTGCATACTCTGAAAAGCATACTCTGTGCCAGTCAATGTACTAAACGCTAGGGTGGAGCCAAGAAAATAGGGCTGGACACAGTCACTGTCCCACATGGGGCTTACAGTCTTAAGCCCTACTTTAAAGATGAGGTAACTGAGGCCTAGTGAAGTGACTTGCCTAAAGTCACACAGCAGACAGGTGGTGGAGCTGAGAATAGAATCCATGATCTCCTGACTCTTGGGCCTGTGATTTCAGGCCACTTAAATGGCTGCTGTTCCTTTGACCAAAACAGTGATCTCTTGAGCAACATGGTCAGTAAGACCAGTTGTCTATGAAGGGAAACCTATCCACATAATCAGTCAATCCATGATATTTATTAACTACTTATGGTGTGCAGAGCATTGTACTGAGTGTTTGGGAGAGTACAACACAACAGAGTTGGTAATCCATGGTGTTGTGGATAAAGCACGAGCCTGGGAGTCAGAAGATCATGGGTTCTAATCCTGCTTCCACAATTTGTCTGCTATGTGACCATGGGTAAGTCACTTCACTTCTTTGTGCCTCCGTTTTCTCCCCTATAAAATGGGGATTAAGGCTGTGAGCTCAAAACAGGACAGGGACTGTGTCCAATTAGATTACCTTGTATGTACCCCAGTGCTTAGAACAGTGCTTGGCACATAGTAAGCACCTAACAATTACCATCATTATTATTAATATTATTAAGGAACTTGTAGTCTAGAGGGGGAGGCAGATATTGCAATAAATTAAGGATATGTCCATAAGTGCTGTGGGGCTTAATAAAGGATGGAAATCCGACCTAGGATCTACCACAGTGCTTAAAACAGTGCCTGGCACTGGCACAGTGCTTAATGAACACAAAAAACAAAAGTCATAATCATGTACTTGAACTGCTTCTTGTCTTATCCCCTTAATAGACATTATTTGTAATTTGTTTTTCTCTATCTCCCTCTTTAGACTGTGAGCTATTAGAGTGTATGTACAGCTTCTGTTGTGCTCTCCCAAGCACTCAGTACAGTGCTTTACCCTCAATAAGCATTTGATAAATACCACTAATTGATTGGAAAGGAACTTGAGTGAGGAGAAAGGGGTGATAGCTGGAGGTTGCCATGGAATCTAGAGAAGGGTTGTTTCTTTGTTTTGGATTTGCTAAGCCATTAATATGTGCTAGCCAATGTACTAAACGCTGGGGTAGATACAATGTCCAACCTGATTAGTTTGTATCTTCCCCAGCGTTTAGAACAGTGATAGAAACATAGTAAGTGCTTAACAAATACTATCCTCATCAGGTTGGACATGGTCCATGTCCCTCCTGTAGCTCACAGTCTTAAATCCCATTTTATAAATGTGGTAACTGAGGCCCAGGGAGGTTAAGTGACATGCCAAAGATCATACAGCACACCCATGGCAGAGTCGGGATCAGAACCTAACTGCCACTGACTCCCAGGCCCAAGCTCTATCCACTAGGCCTCTGCTTCTCCTCTGACTATAGGAGAGACTTAAACATGTTTAAAGACAGTGGGGAAGGAGTCATTGGAGAGTGAGGGGTTGCAAGTGACCATAAGAGAGTGGAGGTGAGAGAAAATGCTTCTTGGAGGGTAGTGAAAATATACCTATTGCCCATGAGGAGGCTTTCAATTTTGGAGGTAATGGAGTTGTCTATTGATTCCTTTTTGCTTACTTTTGTTCTTACCAGTTACATTTTTGTTTTGACCTGTTTTTTTTAATGGTATTTGTAAAGTGTTTACTATCAGGCACTAGACTAAGCGCTGGGATAGAAATAAGCTGATCAGGTTTGGCACAGTCCCCGTCCCACATGGGACTCACAGTCTTCATCCCCATTTTACAGATGAGGGAACTGAGTCATAGAGAAGTGAAGCAACTTGCCCAAGGTCTCACAGTAGACATGTGGCAGAACCGGTAGTAGAACCCAAGTCCTTCTGACTCCCACGCCCTTGCTGTTTCCACAAGGCCATACTGCATTTCTTGTCCATACTGTCCATGTGTTCTCTGTACCTTTGTGTCCAATGAGATTAGAAACTCCTTGAGGGCAAGAGATTCTACCTTATACTTTTATTGTAGTCACCCAAATACCCAGGACAGAGCACTGTACACAATCAGTACCCAATATCAAATGATGAATCAATCAATAATATTGAACGAGCATCTACTGTATGGGTCCCTTCACATCTTATCAAAACACTGGGGCCTCCCTTCTTCCTTCCCTAACAGCCATCTTCAACTATTCACTCTCCAGTGACTTCTTCCCCACTGCTTTCAAACATGCTCACACATTCCCTATTCTAAATACCCCTTCTTGACTCCACAACCCCCTGCAGTTGTCACTCCATCTCCCTCCTACTATTTCTCCCTCCTACTATTTTCCTCAAAACTCCTTGCTAAAGTTTTCTACATCCATAGCCTCCACTTCCGCTCTGCCAATTCTCTCCTTGGCCCCCCTCCAATCTGGCTTCTGCCCCCTTCACTCCATAGAAACTGCCCTCTCTAAAATGAAAAATGGCCTACTTCTTGCCAAATCCAGCAGCCCTCACTCCATCCTAATCCTCCTTGACCTCTCAGCCACCTTCAATACTGTGGACCACCCCTTTCTCCTGGAAACATTATCCAATCTCGTCTTCACTGACACTGTCCGCCCCCGGTTCTCTTCTTATCTCTCTGACGGCTGATTCTCAGTCTCTTTTGTGGGCTCCTCCTCTGCCTCCCACCCCTTAACTGTAGGGGTCCCTCAAGGTTCAGTTCTGGATCCTCTTATATTTTCCATCTACACCCACTCCCTTGGAGAACTCATTCGCTCCCATAGCTTCAACTACCATCTCTATGCGGATGACACCTAAATCTACATTTCCAGCCCTGACCTCTCTCCCTCTTTGCAGCCTTGCATTTCTTCCTCCCTTCAGGACATCTCTATTTGGATGTCCTCCTGTCATCTCAAACTTAACATTTCCAAAGCAGAACTCCTCATCTTCCCACCCAAACCCTATCCACCCCATGGCTTTCCCATCACTAAACCACCGTCCACCCTCTCTCACAAGCCCATAACCTTGGCATTATCCTCGAGTCATCTCTCTCATTCAACCCACATATTAAATCTGTCACTAAAGCCTGTCTGTTCTACTTTTACAACATACCCAAAATCGGCCCTTCCTTCCCCTCCAAACTACTACTATTTCTATTCAAACATTTATCACAACTTGCCTTGATTACTGTATCAGCCTCTTCACTGACCTCTTTGCCTCCTGCATCTCCCCACTCCACTCCATACTTCACTGTGCTTTGCCTGTAATTTTTCTAAATAATTTTCAGTCCACATCCCCGCTTTCCTCAAGAAGCTCCAGTGGTTGCCCATCTGCCCTGACATCAAACATAAATTTCTTTGGTTTTAAAGCACTCAATCAACTTGCCCCTTCTTAACTTACCTCTCTAATCTCCTACTCTAACACAGTCCACACATTTTGCTCCTGCAATGCCAGCTTACTAACTGCACCTCAATCTTATCTATGTTGCCACCAACCTCTTGCCCACATTTTACCTCTGACCTGGAACTCCCTCTCCCTCCATATATAATAACAATAATGTTGGTATTTGTTAAGCACTTACTATGTGCAGAGCACTGTTCTAAGCGCTGGGGTAGATACAGGGTAATCAGGTTGTCCCACGTGAGGCTCACAGTTGATCCCCATTTTACAGATGAGGTAACTGAAGCACAGAGAAGTTAAGTGACTTGCCCACAGTCACACAGCTGACAAGTGGTAGAGCTGGGATTCGAACCCATGACCTCTGACTCCGAAGTCCAGGCTTTTTTCCACTGAGCCACGCTGCAGACCACCACTCTTCCTGCCTTCGAAGCCTCATTAATTCATTCATTCAATGGTATTTATTGAGCTTTTACTGTGTGCATAGCATGGTACCAAGCGCTTGGAAGAGTACACTATAACAATAAAGAGATACATTCCCTACCCACAACAAGCTTACAGAATAGAGAAATCAAATCTCCTCCAAGAGGCCTGCACCAATTAAGCCTTCTTTTTCCATACTCTTTCTCCCTTTTATGTCACCTAAGCACCTGGCTCTTTATTCTTTAAACACGATATTCATCCCCCCCCCCCCCCCCCCCCCCCCCCCCCCCCCCCCCCCGCCTCCCTGCCCCCAGCCCCAAGCACTTATGTATGTATTCATAGTAATCCCTTAGCAAGTGTCATAAGTATCCTTTAAATACCAAATACTACAATTGTTATTTAAATACAATGTCTACTTCCCCCTATGACCTGAAAGCTCCTTGTGGACAAGGAGCTACTAACTGTATTGTATTGTACTCTCCCAAGCACTTAGTTTAGTCTGCATAATGTAAACACTCAATAAATATTAATTATTGATTGATTGACTTTTTATGCAAATTTTTAAGTGCTTACTATGTGCCAGGCACTGTACTGAGCCTTGGGGCAGATTCAGACTAGTCAGTTGAACACAGTCTATGTCCACATGGGGCTCACAGTCTTAATCCCCATTTTACCAATATGAGGTCTTAGGCACAGAGAAGTAAAGAGCACACAGGCGACAAGTGGTGGAATGGGAATTAGAACCCAGGTCTTTCCAACTCCCAAGCCTGTACTCTTTCCACTAGGCCATGCTACTCGTGTTTATCAATTGATTAATTGATTGATAGCTGCTTGGAACAGTACAACAGAAGTACAACATATGATCTCTGACCTTGGGGAGCTTACAATCGCTCTCTGCACAAAGTAGCCAACTAGTAGAGTGGTCTGCACCCAGATGTTCAATACATCTCGATAATGATGATTTTTTTCAGTACTCTTTCATTCATTCATTCATTCAATAGTATTT
Organism: Ornithorhynchus anatinus; assembly: GCF_004115215.2. Taxonomy (NCBI): domain Eukaryota; kingdom Metazoa; phylum Chordata; class Mammalia; order Monotremata; family Ornithorhynchidae; genus Ornithorhynchus; species Ornithorhynchus anatinus. Next base: position 21,275,475 of record NC_041731.1, on the reverse strand, counting down.
ATTGAGCGCTTACTATGTGCAGAGCACTGTACTAAGCACTTGGGATGAACAGGTCGGCAACAGATAGAGACAGTCCCTGCCATTTGACGGGCTTACAGTCTAATCGGGGGAGATGGACAGACAAGAACAATGGCAATAAAGAGTCGAGGGGAAGAACATCTCATAAAAACAATGGCAACTAAATAGAATCAAGGCGATGTACAATTCACTAACAAAATAAATAGGGTAATGAAAATATATACAGTTGAGCGGACGAGTATAGTGCTGTGGGGATGGGGAGGGAGAGGTGGAGGAGCAGAGGGAAAAGGGGAAAAAGAGGGTTTAGCTGCAGAGAGGTAAAGGGGGGGTGGCAGAGGGAGTAGAGGGAGAAGAGGAGCTCAGTCTGGGAAGGGCTCTTGGAGGAGGTGAGTTTTAAGTAGGGTTTTGAAGAGGGAAAGAGAATCAGTTTGGTGGAGGTGAGGAGGGAGGGCGTTCCAGGACCGCGGGAGGACGTGACCCAGGGGTCGACGGTGGGATAGGCGAGACCGAGGGAAGATGAGCCGGGCAGCGGAGTGAAGAATAGACTGGAGCGGGGCGAGAGAGGAGGAAGGGAGGTCAGAGAGAATGCTGACACAGTAGTCTAGCCGGGATATAATGAGAGCCTGTAACAGTAAGGTAGCCATTCCTTTTCATCTTCCAGTCCTCTCTAGGGTTTTGCTGGTATTAACCCAGATGTTACACAAAGCCACTTTCTCACTCACAGTTAAATCACAATTAAATTCAGCAATGATACGGCATGGGTAACATTTTGGGTACCAGAGGAAATTTGTACACAGGTATTTCTCTGGGTCAGAGTCTTAGGTGGACTTGTGGGCTTCAGTACCCTTGCTCTGATACATTAGGTGATTCAAGAAGTTACAGAGCTTATTTAGAATGATAACTTTTTTCTTTAGAGTCTAAATCAGAAGCCACTGGATTTCCAAATATATTTTCTGAGGTCTCTGGTTACACCATTGAAAGATAATTTATCCCTTCGCATGAGAAAGACTGAAAAATAAACAGGTTGATTCATGACCAAATGAATAACCCAGGAAAACTTTATTAGACCAATAATGGATTGTTCCAAAGAACACAGTTCAAAGACTCTACTATTCTTCAGCCATCAAGATATCCTATTGTTCTTTAATGGATATCAGTTAAATTTAATCCCTGTTAACTCATCACATTTTTAATAATGAGGTCCTATTATATATTTTTACTCAGGACAGCAAAGTTATTGAAAAAGCCAGTTAGAAATAAATGTAACTTCTTGCTTTTCCTGCTGGCTACAGGTTTTAATAACAGTAGTTAAACTTAGGTGTGTTTTTTTTTTCTGCAGTTAATCAAAAATGTTTCCCAATGAGGAGTGGACTTATATCCTTTTCTCATTTAAGTGCAGCTGTTTTTCATATGGGAGAAGTTCCAGCGTCATTATGAAGCTCTCCCTGGGGGAACTAAGCAGAATCTGAGAAAGCTCCATCTTACACCATTTCCTGCCTTCCCTGCTCCTAAAAAACACCTTGGACAGGATGCCATGTGGCTTCTTGTTCAAACAAACCCTTCCCTACCTTTCCGGAGTAGACGACTGACTACAGTCAGAACTTGCAACAGTTTCCTTCTCAGCTCCATCCATCGGCACCAGGTTGGAATGGTTCTTTGCTCAAAAGGAGGTATTTTGGCGTAGTGGATAGAGCCTGGGTCTGAGAATCAGAAGGTCATAGGTCCTGTTCCTGGCTCTGCCATTTGTCTGCTGTGTGACCTTTGGCAAGTCACTTAACTTTGTGCCTCAGTTACCTCATATGTAAAATGGGGATTAAGACTGTGAGCCTCACGTTTGACACTTTGCCGACCTCAATTTGCTTGTACCCATCCCAGCACTTCGTACAGTGCCTGGCCCATAGTAAGCACTTAACAAATGCCATAATTATTATTTTTATTATCTTATGGGCAATGAAGATGTTCACAGGTTGAGAAAGCCAATATTGTGATATTGTCACTATTACTAGTATTCGCTGGATTTCTAATTTGTGCTTTGCAAAAATAACAAGGGTGGTATTTGTTAAACACTTATTATGTGTCAAGCACTCTTCTAAGTGCTGGGGTAGATACAAGAAGATTAGGTTGGACTCGGTCCTTGCCCCACATGGTGCTCCCAGTCTAATAGTGGGGAGAATAGGTATCAAACCCCCATTTTACATGTGAGGTAATGGAGAGACAGAGGCTAGGTGCTAGGGAGAGTCCAATCTAGCGAAGCAGAGTGGCTTAGTGGAAAGAGCATGGGCTAGGGAATCAGAGGTTGTGGGTTCTAATCCCAACTCTGCCCCTTATCAACTATGTGACTTTGGGCAAGTCACTTAACTTCTTTGTGCCTCAGTTACCTCATCTGTAAAATGGGGATTAAAACTGTGAGCCACACGTGGGACAGCCCTAATACCTTGTATCTACCCCACTGCTTAGAACAGTACTTGGCACATAGTAAGCACTTAACAAATACCATCATTATTGTTATTACTATTTTCAAGTGTGTAAACGTTTAGGCCTCAGTTTTCTCTCCCAGTGCATTAAACTAAATCTTTCCCAAGCATTTAGTACAATGCTCTGAGCATAGTAAGTGTGCAATAAATACGATTGATGATGATGATGGAAAAGGTCCCTCACCCACTAAGGCAACCCAGAGGAGGCTTTGGGAATTCATTTCCTTGTTTGTGGTTGCCCTCTCCTGCATCCTGTTGATGTAATCCTCCCAGTCGTCATCAACATCATTATCAGGGGGATTTAGTGAGCGCTTACTGAGTGCAGAGCACCATATTAGGTGCTAGGGAGAATCCAATATACCAATTATATCCTGAAGTGTTTAAGCCATTGAGTCTCAGTTTAGCTTCCCCTCTTCCTCTCCCATTGCATTAAACTAAATGCCTCCAAAGTGCCTAGTCCAGTGCTCTGCACAAAGTGTGTAATAAATACCTTTGATTGATGGATAGATTGATAATAATAATTATGGTATTTGTTAAGCACTGTGTGTCAAGTACTGTTCTAAGCACTGGGGTAGATACAAGGTAATCAGGTTGTCCCATGTGGGGTTCAAGGACTTAATCCCCATTTTAAAGATGAGGTAACTGAGGCACAGAGATGTTAAGTGACTTGCCCAGTCACACAGCTGATAAGTGTTAGAGCCAGGATTGATCTATCGACTCTATTGTATTGTACTCTCCCAAGCACTTGCTACACCACTGTGCACACAGTAAGCACTCAGAAAATGGCATCGACTGATTGAGGGATTGATTGATCTACCAATTATATTGTACTGGACTCTCCCAAGGGCTTAGTAAAGTGCTCCGCACACAGTAACCACTTAATAACTTTCAGACTACGAGCCCATTGTTGAGTAGGGATTGTATCTATTTGTTGCCGAATTGTACTTTCCAAGCACGTAGTACAGTGCTCTGCATATAGTAAGCACTCAATAAATATGAATGAATGAAATAAATACCATGGATTAATTGAGTGATTATAGACCATCACTCTGGATGGTAAGCTTCTTGTGGACAGGGAACATATCTATCAACTCTGTTGTACTGGACTTTCCCATGCAGTCATTTCCTCTCCTGATACCTCTGGTTGACCAGCTGTCTGTGAACCCCACATGAGCTGGTAAGTTCACTGTGGAACTTGGAATCCAGATTTGATGTATCTCCAAGGGCTCTCTGTCCCTCACATAGAAACTCCAAAGCAGAGACTGTCCCTGCAGACGCTGAAAGAGGTAATGAACACTAAACTCGTTGTGGATAGAGAACTTATTGTCTGCTAATTTTGTTGTATTGTATGCTTCTAAGTGCTTAGTCCACTGCTCTGCACACAGTAAGCACTCAGTAAATGCCATTAATTGATTTACTATTAATATCTGTCTCCCGGTCTAGACTGTAAGCTCATTGTGGGCAAGGAAAGTGTCCACTAATTCTGTTGTACTGTACTCTCCCAAGGGCTTAGTCTAGTGCTCTACACACAGTGTTATTAACATTATTATCAAATGCCAACTGAGTCATTTTCAATTCATAGTGACTCTATGGATATATTTTCTCCAGGACATCCTATCTTGTGCCATAATCTGTAATCTTGCTAATGGTTCTTCTGTTATCATTGTTATGGTTTCTATTCTTCTAGCTGCCGTTCTGCCACTTTTGCATTTCCCCTGGACTTTACATAAGTACCTTCTCCAGAGAATTAGTCCTCCTGATGATACGTTCAAAATATGCTAATCCAAGTCAAGTCATGTGGCCTTCCAAAGACAACATTCACTTAATTTGCTCCAAAAATCATTTGTTGGTTTTTAGGGCAGTCCATGGTATTCAAAGAAGTCTCATTTCAAAAGAATAGATGCTCTTTCTATCCTGTTTTTTCACCGTCCAGCTTGTGGATCCATACACTGTCACTGGAAACACCCTAGAATTGATAATTTTATTTTCATGACAATTGTTAATCAGCACATTTTATGACTTTTTCCAGCCTTTTCATAGCAAATCTTCCTAGCATTAATTTTCAGTGTATTTCTTGAGTGATCAGTTCCTTTATTATGGACTATGGATTCCAGAAGAGAAAAATTGTCAACCACTTCAGCCTTCTCTCCATTTGCAAGAATTGTGTTTAAACTTCCAGTTGTCACGATCTTTGTTTTCTTGACATTCAAATGCAGACCCATTTTTTGCTCTGATCCTTAACTTTCAATAATAAGTTCTTCAAATCTTATTCACTTTCTACTAGGGTAGGATTATCAGCATAACGGAGGTTGTTTATATTCCTTCCTCCAATCTTTACTTCCCATTTGTCTTCACCCGGATCTGGCTCCTCTCACTATGTATTCGGCATAAAGCGAAAATAGATAAGGCGATAAGATACATCCTTGTCTTACACCCTTACTAATGGGAAATGTATCAGTTTCTCCATATTCTGTTCTTACTGTAGCCTCCTGTCTGGTGTTCAATACTAATGCAATTAAATGGTCCAGCAGGCCCATTTTCCTTAATGTGCTCCAGAGCTTCTCATGATCCACGCAGTCAAAGGTCTAATTATAATCAATAAATCACATTCTGACTTTATTTAGATATTCTCTTATCCTGTCATTCATCCAACAGACATCAGCAATAATATCTTGCATCCCTTGTCCTTTCCGGAATCCTACTTGACTATTGGGCAATTCACGTTTCATGTAGATCTCCATATGATACCATAGAACTTCTAGCAATATCTTGCTGGCATGAAAGATCAAGGAAATTGTATGATAATTGTAGCATTTAGCTATATATCCTTTCTTCAGCATTGGAACACAAACTGATCTCTTCCAATCAGATAGCCATTGAGTGGTTAGCCATACCTGTTGATATAATTTGGTAAAGACTTCAACTGATTTCTTTCCAGCTGGCTGAAACTCTTCAATAGGAAGCCTATCAAAGCCAGGTGTCTTATTTTTGGCAAGACAAAGCAAAGTTGATCTAATTTCGCTTTTAGTAAGCGATCAGTAAATACGATCGATTGATTGACTGATATAAGTACAACAAGACAGAGGACTCCAGTCCCAAGTCTTTCTGACTCACAGGCCCATGCTCTCTCCATTAGGTCATGCTGCTTCTCGACACAAACCTTTACCTGAAATGATTGCTCCTCATAGCCCTCATTGTCTCCCAACCACACAGTCCAGAGCTGTGCACACAGGAAACATTCAGTAAATACCACTGAATGATTGACTGACTGATGGATGACTGTGTCCTGCCAGAACCCCATGCCTAATTTTGAACGTGTCATTTGACAGCTCCATCTTTCTGAGACTTTTGCTCAAAGAGAGTATCCCCTCTCCTGAAGGCTGCCTGTCAGACTGCAACGTCTGTGGCCAGTCCATTCACAAGGCACTATTTTTATGGTATTTGTTAAGCATATACTATGTGCCAGGCACTGCATTAAGCATTGGGGTAGATATGAAGAAATCAGTTTGGACACAGTTTCTGTCCCACACGGAGCTCACACTCTTAATCTCCATTTTACGGATAAAGTAACTGAGGGACAGAGAAGTGAAGTGACTCGCCCAAGGTCACACAGCAGACAAGTGGTAGAGGAACCAAGATTAGAAGCCAGGTCCTTCTGACTCCCAGGCCTGTGCTCTATCCACTAGGCGATGCTGCTGCTTCTACTTTGTTTGATACTGCACTGCTATTCTCTACTGTATTGTATCATACTATATCATGTTGCTATATTACCGATTTCGTTTATTACTGTTTATTGTTGTCAGTGCTGCCACCCACCTCTCTGGCCTCGCCATGTCCCTCCTCCCCCCCTCCCCCCTCCCGCCCCTTCCTATCCTCCCCTTCCCCTTCCCCTCTCTTGCTCAGCTCTTTCCCGCTCTCTCCTCTGTCTCCTCCCCGCCTCCCCTCTCCCGCCCTAGAACCCCACTTTACCAGCGCTACCCCTCTTCCCCCTCCCCCTACTCTTCCCCCCACCAAACCCCCTCTTCACCCCCTCCCCCCTTCTCTCTTCCCCACCCATGCCCCATCCCAGTCCTCTTGTCCCACCGCCACCCCTCATCCCCCTCTCCCCGTCCAGGGCCCCGCCACCTCCTTCCCATCCAAACCCTCCCCTCCCCCCGCCCTTCCCCCCCTCCCCCCCTTGCACCCACAGCTACTTTCAAGTGTGGCCTCTGGAACCCCCGCTCTATTACAGGCAAGCTACCTTTCATCCATGACCTTTTCCTCTCCCGCTCTCTCCTCCTCCTCGCCCTTTCGGAAACGTGGCTTTCTCCCGAAGACACGGTCTCCGCCGCCGCTCTCTCCGGCGGAGGCCTCTCCTTCTCCCATTCCCCCAGACTCACCGGTAAGGGAGGAGGCGTCGGCTTCCTCCTCTCGCCCCGTTGCCGCTTCCGCACTATCCCTCCTCCCCCCTCCCTCTCCTTCCCCTCCTTCGAAGCCCATATCATTCGCCTCTACCACCCACTCCAGTTACTTGTCGCCGTCATCTACCGCCCTCCCGGTCCCACCTCCGACTTCTTCAACCACCTTGACCCCTTTCTCACCTTCCTTCTCTCCTTCTCTCTGCCCACTCTGATCCTTGGAGACTTCAACATCCATACGGATGTACCCGACGACTCCTCTGCCGCCCGCCCGCTATCCCTCCTCGACTCTGCCGACCTCCTCCTCCACCATACCGCGCCCATTCACCAACTCGATCACACCCTCGATCTCGTCATCTCCTACCGCTGCACTATCTCCTCCCTCACCAACTCTGAAATCCCTCTCTCTGACCATAACCTTCTCACCTGCCTCATCTCTCACACTCCCTCCCCCTGCAAATCTTCGCTACGGCCCCACAGAGACCTCCGCTCTCTCGATCCCATCCGTCTTTCCAATAGCATCTCTCCTCACCTTGCCGCCCTGTCCTCTCTTCCCACTCTCGACGATCAGGTCTCCGCTCTCAACTCCACCCTCTCTACTCATCTCGACTCTCTCGCCCCCCTTTCCCTCCGCCGCTCTCGCTCCACTAACCCACAGCCCTGGATCACCTCCTCCGTCCGCCTCCTACGCTCCTATGCTCAAGCTGCTGAGCGCTGCTGGCGAAAGTCCAAGCACCAAGCCGACCTCACACACTTCAAATTTATCCTTTCCTGCCTTAACTCTGCCCTCTCCTCCGCCAGGCAAAGCTTCTTCTCCTCCCTCATCGACACCCATGCCCGTCACCCCCGCCGATTGTTCCGGACCTTTAACTCTCTCCTTAGGCCCCCTGTTCCTCCCCCTCCCCCATCTCTCACCCCCAATGATCTGGCCACCTATTTCCTCACGAAAATCAACACGATCAGGTCTGAGCTCCCCAAAGTCACCCCTCCGCCTCTCCCCTCCCCGCCACCAACCCCCTCCCCTACTTTCCCATCCTTCCCTGCAGTATCCTCAGAGGAGATCTCCTCCCTCCTCGCAAGTGCCACCCCCTCCACCTGCGCCTCGGACCCCATTCCCTCTCACCTTCTTAAAACCATCGCCCCTGCCCTCCTCCCTTCCTTAACTTCTATTTTTAACCACTCAATCTCCAAGGGCTCCTTCCCCTCTGCCTTCAAACATGCCCACATCTCCCCCATCCTAAAAAAAACCCGCTCTTGACCCCACTTCCCCCTCCAGTTATCGTCCTATCTCCCTACTATCCTTCCTTTCCAAAATCCTAGAACGAGTCGTCTACAATCGATGCCTAGAATTCCTTAACTCCCATTCTCTCCTAGACCCCCTCCAATCTGGCTTCCGTCCCCTCCACTCTACCGAGACTGCTCTCTCTAAGGTCACCCATGACCTCCTTCTTGCCAAATCCAATGGCTCCTACTCCATTCTGATCCTCTTTGACCTCTCTGCTGCCTTTGACACTGTCGACCATCCCCTCCTCCTCCATACCTTATCTCACCTTGGCTTCACGGACTCTGTCCTCTCCTGGTTCTCCTCTTACCTCTCTGGCCGATCATTCTCAGTCTCCTTCGCTGGAGCCTCCTCCCCCTCCCATCCTTTAACTGTTGGAGTTCCTCAAGGGTCAGTTCTTGGCCCTCTTCTGTTCTCCATTTACACTCACTCCCTCGGTGAACTCATCCGCTCTCACGGCTTTGACTACCATCTCTACGCAGATGACACGCAGATCTACATCTCCGCCCCTGTCCTCTCCCCCCCCCCCCTTCGGGCTCGCATCTCCTCCTGCCTCCGGGACGTCTCCACCTGGATGTCGGCCCGCCACCTAAAACTCAACATGAGCAAGACTGAGCTCCTCATCTTCCCTCCCAAACCCGGTCCTCTCCCAGACTTCTCTATCACCGTGGATGGCACGACCATCTTTCCCGTCTCTCAGGCCCGCAATCTCAGTGTCATCCTTGACTCGTCCCTCTCGTTCACCCCACACATCCTATCCGTTACCGAGACCTGCCGGTTTCACCTCTACAATATCACCAAGATCCGCCCTTTCCTCTCCACCCAAACGGCTACCTTACTATTACGGGCTCTTGTTATATCCCGGCTAGACTACTGTGTCAGCCTTCTCTCTGACCTCCCTTCCTCCTCTCTCGCCCCGCTCCGGTCTATTCTTCACTCCGCTGCCTGGCTCATCTTCCTGCAGAAACGATCTGGGCATGTCACTCCCCTTCTTAAACAACTCCAGTGGTTGCCTATCGACCTCCGCTCCAAACAAAAACTCCTCACTCTAGGCTTCAAGGCTCTCCATCACCTTGCCCCTTCCTACCTCTCCTCCCTTCTCTCTTTCTACCGCCCACCCCGCACGCTCCGCTCCTCTGCCGCCCACCTCCTCGCCGTCCCTCGGTCTCGCCTATCCCGCCGTCGACCCCTGGGTCACGTCCTCCCGCGGTCCTGGAACGCCCTCCCTCCTCACCTCCGCCAAACTGATTCTCTTTCCCTCTTCAAAACCCTACTTAAAAATCACCTCCTCCAAGAGGCGTTCCCAGACTGAGCTCCTCTTCCCCCTCTACTCCCTCTGCCATCCCCCCTTTACCTCTCCGCAGCTAAAGCCTCATTTTCCCCTTTTCCCTCTGCTCCTCCACCTCTCCCTTCCCATCCCCACAGCACTGTACTCGTCCGCTCAACTGTATATATTTTCGTTACCCTATTTATTTTGTTAATGAATTGTACATCGCCTCGATTCTATTTAGTTGTCATTGTTTTTACGAGATGTTCTTCCCCTTGACGCTGTTTAGTGCCATTGTTCTCGTCTGTCCGTCTCCCCCGATTAGACTGTAAGCCCGTCAAACGGCAGGGACTGTCTCTATCTGTTGCCGACTTGTTCATCCCAAGCGCTTAGTACAGTGCTCTGCACATAGTAAGCGCTCAATAAATACTATTGAATGAATGAATTGGAGAAACTGAATGTAGGTAGTGTACACAAGTGTACAGGGTGGTCCATGGTGTCAAAAGCAGCTTGCGAGGTAGAGAAAGACAGGAGAGAATAGCATCCTGGCAGATTTAGGGAGGAGGAGAAGATGGTAATCTGTGGTCTCCAAGGAGTGGAGTTCAACTCTAGGGGGATTGAGCAGGTGGTTGAAAGGAAAGTAGAGGCAGTTGGTCTAAATGACATTCTAGGGTTTTGGACAGGAATGGTAGGAAGGGGATGGAGTGAGTTGTAGTCTGGATTTTGGGGTACAGAATAGGTTTTTTTTGTTTAAGATTAATAGAGTGGGCATGTTTGAAAGTAGTGGGGAAAGAATTGCTTGAGTAAAGAGGACTGGTTGAAGATGGTAATCAGGAAGGGAAGAAAAGGAGATGCAAGTGATCAGGCATTGTGAAGGAAGGAAAATTTGAGGGGACTGATTTTAAGATAACTGGGAAGGAGGAGGGTGGACGTGGAGTGGGTGAGGAAGATTCACCTTATAAAAACTATCGCCCCTTCCCTCCTCCCCTCTGTAACTTCTATCTTTAACCACTCACTCTCCAATGGCTTCTTCCCCTCTGCCTTCAAACATGCCCATGTCTCTCCCATCCTAAAAAACCCTCTCTCGACCCCACTTTCCCTTCCCGTTATCATCCTATCTCCCTCCTACCCTTCCTCTCCAAACTCCTAGAATGATTCATCTGCACTCACTGCCTTGAATTCCTCAACTCCAACTCTCTCCTGGACTCCCTCAAATCTGGCTTCCGTCCCCTCTACTCCACCGAAACTGCCCTCTCAAAGGTCACCCATGACCTTCTTCTTGCCAAATCCAATGGCTCCTATTCTATGCTAATCCTCCTCGATCTCTCAGCTGTCTTTGACACTGTCGACCATCCCCTTCTCCTCCACACTTTATCTCAACTTGGCTTCATGGACTCCGTCCTCTCCTGCTTCTCCTCTTATAGTTCTGGCCGTTCTTTCTCGGTCTCCTTTGTGGGCTCCTCCTCCCCCTCCCATCCACTAACTGTAGGGGTTCCTCAAGGGTCAGTTCTTGGCCCTCTTCTGTTCTCCATCTATACTCATTCCCTCGGTGAACTCATTTGCTCCCGCGGCTTCAACTATCATCTCTACACAGATGACACCCAAATCTACATCTTCTCCCCTGTTCTCTCCCCCTCCTTCCAGGCTCATATCTCCTCCTGCCTGCAGGATGTCTCCACCTGGATGTCTGCCGGCCACCTATAACTCAACATGTCTAAAACTGAGCTCATCTTTCCTCCCAAACCCTGTCCTCTCCCTGACTTCCCTGTCACTGTGGACGGCACGACCATCCTTCCCGTCTCACAAGCCTGCAACTTTGGTGTTGTTCTCAACTCAGCTCTCTCATTCACCCCACACATCCACTCCATCACCAACACCTGCTGGTCTCACTTTCACAATATTGCCAAGATCCGCCCTTTCCTCTCTATCCAAATTACTATTGTGCTGGTACAAGCTCTCATAATATCCCGACTGGATTATTGTGTCAGCCTCCTCTCCGATCTCCCTTCCTCCTGTCTCTCCCCACTCCAGTCTGTTCTTCATTCCGCTACCCGGATCATCTTCCTACAAAAACACCCTGGGCATATCACTCCCCTCCTCAAAACCCTCCAGTGGTTGCCTATCAACCTTCGCATGAAACAAAAACTCCTCACCCTTGGCTTCAAAGATCTCCATCACTTTGCCCACCTCACCACCTTTCTCTCTTTCTACTGCCCACCTCGTAGACTCCACTCCTCTGCCTCTCACCTCCTCACGGTCCCCCGTTCATGCCTATCCCCCCATCGACCCCAGGCCCACGTCCTACTACTGTCCTGGAATGCCCCCCCTCACATCCGCCAAACTCTCCTCCCCTCCTCCAGGAGGCCCTCCCAGACCGAGCCCCCCTTTCCCTCTGCTCCCCCTCCTCATCTCCTCTCCTCCCCCACCCTCTGCTCTTCCCCCTTTCCCCTTCCCTCCGCACTGTGCTCATTTGTAGATATTTATTGCCCTATTTATTTTGTTAATGAGGTATATATCTCCTTGATTCTATTTATCTTGATGGTGTTGTCTTGTTTTTGTTTTGTTGTCTTGCTTTGCTGTCTCTCTCCCCCATTTAGACTGTAAGCCCATCATTGGGCAGGGGTTGCCTCTATCTGATGCCGAATTGTTCATTCCAAGAGCTTAGTACAGTGCTCTGCACATAGTAAACACTCAAGTACTATTGAATGAATGTTCACACACACACACACACACACATATGCACCCACACCACGACACATTCCCTTTGAAGTAGCAGTACAGACCATAGCTTCATCTCAATAGCTCAACAAGTCTGAGAATCGATTTGACTGTCCAGACTGTGGAGGGATGGTCCTCGAGGCCGGGAAAATGTATTGGGCAGCCTCTGTAGAAAGAGTAATAGCTAGTCAGAGTCTCTCCTCAGTCACCCCACCCCCAACCTGTGCAATGTCAGGTGTTGAGGCTGCGGGACTTCCTGCCGGGTCTTGGAGCAATTTGGACACGCAAATGGGGAGACTCACTGCTGAAGGCTCCTCTGTCAACATGGTACAGGACCCTGGAGCATCGCTTTGATGGAGGTGGGGAATAACTGGAGCTGCTCCACTAGTCCTAGTTGATGTACAACTGATACCCTGGCAGGGACATCTGGATTAGTGATCCTGAAGGTTTGGGTTTCTCACCGTGCCCTTTGTCCACAGCTGAGGACCACATCTAAATCACCAGATGGCAATTCACCAGGAAAATCTGTAGTCTTGAAGTTGGAGAGAGAAAGGTAGGGGTTTCAGATGACTTTTTTTTTGGCAAGCATTCAATGCTCCCTACTCCCAAAGACCCCAACACCATGAGAGGTGGGGCTTCCAGAAAGAGATGATCAATCCACTTAAATTGAATGCAAAACTCGGCAGAAATAATACTTAACCGCCCCTCCAAATCTATTAATAATAATGATGGTACTTGTTAAGCACTTACTATGTGCCAAACACTCTTCTAAGCACTGGTGTAGAGACAAGGTAATCAGGTTGTCCCACGCGGGGCTCACAGTCTTAATCCTATTTTACAGATGAGGTAACTGAGGCACAGAGAAGTTAAGTGACTTGCCCAAAGTCACACAGCTGAAAAGTGGCCAAGCCGGGATTAGAACCCACAACCTCTGACTCCCAAGCCCGTGCTCTATTAGTCTAGGAGGGGCTTTTACTCCAGGGACTGGAGTTGTATCCCAAACTGGACTAATCTCAATTTTGAGTACAATGCCTGCCTCTGTGCTCCCTATATGCCTCTGTGACAACTCCATCTCAGAGCTCTGTTTTTCAGGGAGAAATACAGTAGACATGCTGATAGTCTTCCTGCCTGACCCCAGACACTAGAGGTTAAGCCACCAATGGCTGACCCAGACAGGTCCCTTCTCGAGGGCCCTAGGGTGTGTATATTGACTCAGTTGACAGGATTCTTGGCTGCAGGGAGGTTTGACCCACCTATAGAATTAAGGACCCCGGGTCTTCTCAGTCACACAGTCAAGTCAGACAGAACCAGTTTCCCAGCACAAGGCCGCTGGCCCAGTTTTCGGAACCAGTCTCCATACCTAGAATGGCAGCCTCCTTCTAACTATCCTTCTCCAAAAACTAACCCCATTATTTTCTCTCTCACTGGCTCACTCTCACTCTCTCTCTCCTTCTTGCTCTCTCTCCACATACTCACACCCTAAATTAAAAAATTTCTTCCCATTGTGGTGGCAATATGGTCCCCATTTCTATCCCTCTCTGGCAGGGAAAATCTGAAGATTGACTTGAATGTGGCCACACTGCATGCAGGGGAATGGTCCCCAAGGCTGGAGTGAGGCAATGAACAGCATCTGTTTAGGGAGAAATAGCTGATCAGATTCCATCTTGGTCATCCTATGCCGAGCAGTGCACTGCAGGGCTTCTATGTGTGCTGGCAAGACATATAGTTGGCAGGGGTGTGGGCAAAAACTTTGGACTCACCACCAAGACCTCCTTCAGGTGCCTGGCAGAGGAGCTTCTGATGGAAGTCAACTATTACTGGAGCTTCTCCACTGATCCTGGCTTAAACCCATTTGGGGTTGAGGAAACTGGTCTTGGAAGACACAAATGGATTGGTGAGTCTAAGGGGTCGGGTTCCCCCATCCTTCCTTCTGAGGTCCTCATCTGTTACCCAACACCTCAGTCTCCAGAAGCAACAGTTCTCAGAGCTGAAAACGGAGGGATAAGAGATTAGCGAGATCGAGACAGAGTGAGAAGGTCAGCATTAGAGGAGCCAAGTGTGTGGGCTGGGTTGTAGAAGTAGAGTTTTGAGGTGAGGTACAAGGGGGAAAGGTGGTGGAGTGCTTTAAATCCAATGGTGAGGTGTTTTAGTTTGATACAGAGGTGGATGGGCAACCACTGAAGTTTTTGAGGAGTGGGGTGACATGTCCTGAATGTTTTTGTAGAAAAACTCCCCTTTTCCTTAGCTTCCCTTCCTCTCCCCATTGCCCCGACTCACTGACTTTGCTCCACCACTCCTCCCTGTCCCACAGCACTTGTGTATATATGTACATATCTAAAATTCTACTTATTTACATTAATGCCTGCTAACTTGTTTTGATGTGTATATATCTATAATTCCATTTATTTATATTGCTGCTACTGATGCCTCTTTATTTGTTTAGATGTCTGTCTCCCCACTTCTAGACTGAAAGCCCATCCTGTCTCTCTCTGTTGCTGAAGTGTACTTTCCAAACGCTTAGTACAGAGTTCTGCACACAGTAAGTGCTCAATAAATACGATTGAATGAATGAATGAATGAATGAATAATAAAAAATGATCCAGGCAGCAGAGTAAAGTATGGCCTGGAGTGGGGAGAGACAGGAGGAGATGTCAGCAAGAAGGCTGATGCAGTAATCCAGATGGCATAGGATGAGTGAATATATTAACATGGCAGCTGTTTGGATGAAGAGAAAAGGGTGGATTTTAGGGATGTTGTGAAGGTAGGACCGACAGGATTTTGTGATGGACTGAATATTTGGGTTGAATGAGAGAGAGAAGTCAAGGACAACGCCAAGGTTACGGGCTTGTGAAACCGGAAGGATGGTGGTGCCACCTACAGTGATGGGAAAGTCAGGAGGAGGACAGGGTTTGGGAGGGTAGATAAGGAGCTCTGTTTTGGACATGTTAAGCTTGAGATGACAGGAGGACATCCAAGAAGAAATATCTTCAAGGCAAGAGAAAATGCGAGACTACAGAGAGGGAAAGAGATCAGCGCTGCCTCTGGCCTGGAACGCTCTCCCACCTCAAATCTGCCAATTACTCTCCTCCTCACCATTCAAAGCCTTTTTTCAGAAGCCTTTCCAGACTAAGCCCACCACCCTTTCCTCTTCTCCCACTCCCTGCCTCATCACCACTTGTTCCCTGTATTCTTCCCCAGTCCCAGCCCCACAGCACATATATCCACATCTGTAATTTATTTGTATTGATGTCTGTCTCCCCCTCTCTAGACTGTAAGCTTGTTGTGGGCAGGGCATATGTCAATTTATTGTTATATTGTACTCTCCCAAGCACTTAGTACAGTGCTCTGTACATAGTAAGCACTCAGTAAGTACAGCTGAATCAACAAGATTGCAAACACCCTGGTTTTTGTGTTTGTTGCTTTTTTTGCAGGGGGGGTGGTAAACACTGTTTCCCCCTTCCCTGCTAAAAACAGTCATCACCCCAGCTAAGCTGACTACAACACTGTGTTCTACTTAGTGGTCCCCTGAGAACTCCAGCTCTGTTACTCCAGGAGGAGCTCCTTCTCCAGTGACTGGAAGTCCAGCACAACTGTACAAGTCAACTTCTAGTACCAAACCTCACTGTTCTTCTACTCCCAGGCCACACCCCTGATGACTGGGACTCGGACAGGAGTCCTCAAGGCTCTGCTTCTCAGAGACAAATGGAGTGGACAGATTGATGCCACCCTGTCCTGCTCCTGAAACTAGACCCCCGGAAGCTATCACTGTCAAACACAGAAAGGTCTCTTGACCAGGGTCTGAGGATGTGCAGGGTGACCCTGCATTCAGGACTGTTGACACAGGGAGATTTGACTCGTCTACAGAATTAAGGGCTCCGGGTCTTCTCGGTCCCACAGTCGAGTCCAACAGAACCAGTTCCCTGCACAGAGCTTGAGCTTCCAGAACCACTCACTGTACCAAGAGGGGCAGCCTCCACTTCACTATCCTATCTAAAAAGCTAACCCCATCTCCCTCTCTCTTTCTCTCTCACACATACATACACACACACACATACAACCTTCCCTCTGTGGTGGCAATGTGACCCACAGCTCCATCTCTCCAGGGTGGGGTAAGTCTAAGAAATGATTTGACTGGACCCACACTGCAATAGGGTAATCCGCAAGGCCGGTCAAGACATTGAGCAACCCGTTGGGAGTGTCGGCGTCTCCCTTGAGTCATCGTACCCCAAGCGGTGCACTGCAGGGGGTTGGTGCTGCGGGACTCCTGTCTGCGTCCAAGCTGATGGGTCACAGACCTGATGGAGCAGGGTGAGCTGGAGACAAGGGAAACGTCATAGCCGAGGGAGATGATGAGGAAGGAGCTGGAGACGTCGGAGCCGACCAAGGCGAAGGTGGTGCTGATGACAAAGGTGTCAGACATCTGACACGTCTGCCCCAAGAGGTGTAATAACCCACATCACCTCTCGGTGAAATAACTCACTTTTTCCCCGAATAACCCCCAGTCCCACCAACCCCTAAGTAACACAAACCAGACTCAAGCCCACTATCGTTTCATTTCAGCACGTGCTGAAGTAAAACTTTTCACATAGAAAACACACTGATGGCTCTGGGTGGTGGGAGGAGAGTAGATAACATGACAAAAAGCAGGATGGCCTAGTAGATAGAGCACAGGCCTGGGAGCCAGAAGGACCTGGGTTTCAAGCATGGCCTTGCTACTTTTTGGCTGTGTTACCTTAGGCGTGTCACTTCACTTTTCCATGCCCCAGTTACCTCAACTGTAAAATGGGGATTAAGACTGTGAGCCCCAGGTTGGATAAGGACTAGATAGAACCTGACTTGCTTGTATCCCCTTCCCCACCACACCCCACCACACCCCGGCGATTACAGTGCCTGATACATAGTAAGCGCTTAACAAATGCCATTATTACTGTCATCATCATTATTATGCATTTCACAAAATCCTGAAATACAAAATCCTGAGCCCTAGGTTGAGTGGAGTATATAGAAGCTCCTTTCAGTCCTCAGTTTACAAACTCTTGACAGCAAAAGGACCCTGAATCCCACATGAGACTCCCTCAAGCCATCGCTAACTTCTCTGTGCCTCAGTTACCTCATCTGTAAAATGGGAATTAAGACTGCAAGCCCCATGTGGGAAAACCTAATTACCTTGTGTTTACCCCAGCACTTAGAACAGTGCTTGGCACATAGTAAGTGCTTAACAAATACCATAAAAATAGCACAGGATCATACTCCTCCAGCATGTCCTACAGTGCTCAGCACACAGTAAGTGCTCAATAATGACCACTGTGTTTTCACCTCATTGTCTCTGTAGTGCATGGGTCTAGGAGTCAGAAGGAAATGGATCCTAATTCTGGCTCTGCCACCTCTCTGCTACTTGGCCTGGGGCAAGTCACTTCACTTCTCTGTACCTCAGTTACTTCATCTATATAATGGGGATTGAGACTGTGAACTCCACATAGGAGAAGGACTGTATCCAACCCAATTTTCTTGTCTTTACCCCAGTGATTAGTACAGAACCTGCCAAATCTTAAGTGTTTAACAAACACCACAGTTATTATTATTATATAACTCCTCTGTGCTCATACCCACCTTCCACATTTCTGTACACAAAGTGCGTAGTTTAGAGATATGTACATAAATGCTGCAGGGAAAATAGCAGATGTCTAAATGTCACCAATCCAGAGGTATAGACAATGCAGAAGGGGGAAGAAGCGCTGAGGGAAAGAGGGCTTAATGGGACAAGACCTCTTGCCTGAGTTGCTTATAATGCTTTGAAGAGGGGGAGAGTGGTGGTCTGGCTTACGTGGAGAGGGAGGGAGTTCCAGGCCAGGGGGAGGCCGAAGAAAATGAGTCAGAGGCGACCTAGAGGAGCTGGGGGCCCAGGGAATAAAGCCGGCGCAGTAGGAGCAAAGTGCCACCAGGTGGCGATAGAGAGGCCAGGCCGCCCAGACTCACCGTCTGGGAGAGAAGCAGCGCCGCCTGGTGGCTACAGCCCGGGCCTGCGCGTCAGAAGGACCTGGCTTCTAACCCAGCCCCTGCACTTGTTTGCTGGGTGACCTTGGGCAAGTCACTTCTTCACTCGGGGCCTCAGTGATCTCTTCTCTAAAATGGGGATTAAGGCCTATTCCAGCCCTTAGAGAAGCGGCGCTTCTGGAGTTTACGGAACAAGTTGACTGCAGTACCACAGTATTCTGCCACCAGGCGGCGATAGAGAGGTTCAGCCGCCCAGTATAACGATTGGTGCCACCAGGGGGCTAGAGTGAGTTGCAGCTCCACTATTCATTCAGTTGTATTTATTGAGCGCTTACTGTGTGCAGAACCCTGTACTAAGCGCTGGGAAAGTACAATACAGCAATGAAGAGAGACAATCCTTGCCCAGAATAGGCTTACAGTCGGGGATATGGGGGGGACAGGACATATCTAAACAAGTAAACAGGCATCAATATAAATAAATAGAATTATAGATATATACATATATACCTAAGTGCTGTGGGGCGGGGAGATGGGAGGAACAGCAAGGGAAGCAAGTCAGGGTGGAGGGCATAGGAGAAGAGGAAAAGTGGGGCTCAGGCTGAGAAGGCCTCTTGGAGGAGCTGTGCCTTCAATAAGGCTTTGGAGTGGGAGAGTCATTGTCTGGAGGATTTGAGGAGCCGGGGGTGATCCAGGCCAGAGGCAGGACGGGGGCCAGAGATCGGTGGCGAGACAGGTGAGATGGAAGCACAGTGAGAAGGTGGGTAGATGAGAAGTGAAGTGTGTGAGCTGGGTTGTAGGAGATAATTGAGGTGAGGTAGGAGTGGGTAAGGTGATCGACTGTTTTAAAGTCAATGTCCCTTCACAACATCGCCAAAATCTGCCGTTTCCTCTCCATCCAAAGTGCTACCATGTTAAATACAATCACTCATCCTATCCCATCTGGATTACTTCATCAGCTTCCTTGCTGACCTCCCAGCTTCCTGTCTCTCCCTACTCCAGTCATACTTCACTCTGCTGCCTGGATCACTTTTCTACACAATTGTTCAGGACATGTCACCCCTCCCCTCCAAAATATTAGTTATGATTACTATTATATAATTCCTCTATGCTCATACCCACCCTCCGCATTTCTGTACACAGAGTGCACAGTTTAAAAATATGCACATAAATGCTGCAGGGAAAATAGCGGATATCCAAAGGTCCAGACCCAGAGGGTTAGCGAAGGAGGCCCAAGGAAAAGAGGGCTTACTAGGACAAGACCTCTTGGCTGAGCTGCCACCTTAATAATGCTCTGAAGAGGGGGAGAGTGGCGGTCTGGTCTATGTGGAGAGGGAGGGAGTAACAGGCCAGGGGGAGGCGGTGGGAAAGGAGTCAGAGGCGATCTAGAGGAGCTGGAGGCCCAGGGAGGAAGCCGGCGCAGTAGGAGCAAAGGGCCATCAGATGGCGATAGAGAAGCGCGGCCGCCCAGAATCACCATATGGGAGAGAAGCAGCGCCGCCTGGTGGCGACAGGCCGGGCCTGCGCGTCCGAAGGACCTGGCTTCTAAACCAGCCCCTGCCACGACTCTGCTGGGTGACCTTGGGCAAGTCACTTGAGTTCTCTGAGCCTCAGTTACCTCATCTCTGAAATGGGAATTAAGACTTGTAAGTCCCATGTGGGACGTGGACTGTGTTCAACTTGATGAGCTTCTCTCTATCCCAGCCCTTAGAGAGGCGCAGCTTCTGTTGTTTACAGAACAAGCTTACTGCAGTACTATACTTTTCTGCCACTAGGCGGCGATAGAGAGGCACAGCCGCCCAGTATAACGACTGGTGCCACTAGGGGGCGAGAGAGAGGTGCAGCTCCACTATTCATTCATTCATTCCACTGTATTTATTGAGCACTTCCTGTGTGCACAGCACTGTACTAAGCGCTTGGAAAGTACAAAACAATAATAAAGAGAGACAATCCCTGCATATGGCGGGTTTACAGTCTGTGGTGGTGGGGGAGACAGACATCAAAAATAGGAAACTGGCATCAATATAAATAAGTAGAATTATAGATACATAAATATATACATAAGTGCTCTGTGGTGGGGAGAGAGGGGAAGAGCAAAGTAGTGAGTCGAGGTGATGTGGAAGGGAGGAGGAGCTGAGGAAAAGGGGGGCTTAGCCAGGGAAGGCCTCTTGGAGGGGGTCAGCCTTCAATAGGGCATTGAAAGGGGGAAGAGTGTTTGGCAGATCTGAGGAGGGAGGGCATCGAGTGTTTGGCGGATCTGAGGAGGGAGGGCATCCCAGGCCAGAAGTAGGATGTGGGCCAGGGCTGGTGGTAAGACAGACAAGACTGAGGCACAGTGAGAAGTTTAGCAGCAGAGGAGTGAAGGGTGCCAGCTGGGATGTGGAAGGAGAGAAGGGAGGTAAGGTTAGAAGGGGCAAGGTGATGGCGACCTTTGAAGCCAATAGTGAGGAGTTTTTGTTTGATTCGGCGGTAGATAGGCAACCACTGGAGATTTTTGAAGGTGACGTGACCTGTACATTTCTTTAGAAAGATAAACTGGGCAGCAGAGTGAAGTATGGACTGAAGTGGAGAGAGGCAGAAGGTTGTGAGGTCAGAAAGGAGTCTGATGCAGTAATCCAGTCGGGATAGGAGGAGTGGCTGTACTAATGTGGTAGCAGTTTGGATGGAGAGAAAAGGGCCGATCTTGGCAATGTTGTGAACATGCGACTGGCAGGATTTGGTGAGGGACTGAATATGTGGGATGAATGAGAGAGAACGGAGTCAAGGATGACACCAAGGCTGCGGGCTTGTGAGACGGGAAGGATGGTTGTGTCGTCCACAGTGATGGGAAAGTTCGGGAGAGGACAAGGTTTGGGAGGGAAGATAAGGAGCTCTGTCTTGGACTTGTTGAGCTTTAGGTGGCAGGAGAACATCCAAGTAGAGATATCCTGAAGGCAAGAGGAGGTGTGAGCCTGGAGGGAGGAAGAGAGAACATAGGAGGAGATATAGATTGGGGTGTCATCCGCTTAGAGATGATAGTTGAAGCCGTGGGGGCAACTGAGCTCACCAATGGAGAATAGAAGGGGACCAAGAACTGACCTTGGAAGAACCCCTACAGTTAGGGGATGGGATGGAGAGGAGGAGCCTGTGAACGAGACTGAGGACGAATGGCCAGAGTGATAAAAGCAGAGCCAGGAGAGGATGGAGTCAGTTAAGCCAAGGTTGGAAAATGTATTGTTGAGAAATGGATGTTCCACAGTGTCAAAAGCAGCTGAGAGGTTGAGAAGGATTAGGACAGGGTAGGAGCCGCTGGATTTAGCAAGAAGGAGATCATCAGTGACCTATGAGAGGGCAGTGTCAGTGGAGTGAAGGAGGTGGAAGCCAGTTTGGTGGGGGTCCAGGAGAGAGTTGGAGGAGAGGAATTAGAGGTAGCGAGTGTAGACAACTCGCTCAAGGAGTTTGGAGAAGAAGGGTAGGAGGAGATGGGGCGATAACTGGAGAGGAATGTGGGGTCAGTGGAGGGGTTTTTTAGGATGGGGAGACATGGGCATGTTTGCAGGGAGTGGGGCGGAAGCCACTGGAGAGTGATAGGTTGAAGATGGCAGTAAAGGAGGGATGGGGCAAGAGTTTTTATAAGGTGCAAAGGAATGTTGTCTGATGCTTATGTGGAGGGGTTGGCACTTGAGAGGCGGCAGGGGATCTCCCCTAGAGATACAGCCAGGAAGGTTGGGAAAGTTGAAAAGGGGGCTGAGAGGAGAGGATATTGAGGAGAGGGAGGAGTGATTTGGGGGAGCTCACACCTGATGGTGTTAATTTTCTTCATGAAGTAGACAGCCAGATCTCTGAGGCGAGGGATGGGGGAGGAAAGGGGACAGAGGGCCTGAGGACGGAGTTAAATGTCTGGAACAACTGGAGAGGGTGATGGGAATGGGTGTCGATAAGGGATGAGAAATAGTTTTGCCAGGCAGAGAAAAGAGTTAATAATAATAATAATAATGTTGGTATTTGTTAAGTGCTTACTATGTACAGAGCACTGTTCTAAGCACTGGGGTAGATACAGAGTAATCAGGTTGTCCCACGTGAGGCTCACAGTTAATCCCCATTTTACAGATGAGGAAACTGAGGCACAGAGAAGTGAAGTGACTTGCCCACAGTCACACAGCTGACAAGTTGCAGAGCCGGAATTCAAACCCATGACCTCTGACTCCCAAGCCCGGGCTCTTTCCACTGAGCCACGCTGAAAGGACAAACTTGAAGTGGACTGATGTTTAGATTTCCGCCAACGGCATTCAGCAGTTCGAGTATAAGAGAGAAAGAGGCGGATGGTGCAGGTGATCCAGGGCTTTGGGCTTAGCGAATGAAGGAATAAGGGAGCAAGAAGGAATGAAGCAATGAAGGAATAAGGGAGCAAGTGAGTTGAGTTGAGTAGAGAGGGTGGTGTTGAAAGCATCTTTTTGGTCATCAAGAATGGGTAGAGTGGGTAGGGAGACTGGATGGGGTGTGATGTGCTGAGAGAGATGGATGGGGTCAAGAGAGCAGAGGTCTCTGTGGTGGAATAGTACAGATCTACAGGAAAGAGGAGTATGGGAGAGGAGGCAAGTGAGAAGGTTGTGGTCAGAGAGAGGGATTTCAGAGTTGGTGAGGGTGAATGAAGATTGTGCAGCAGTTAGAGATGATGAGATCGAGTGTGATCCCAAGTTAGTGGGTGGGGAGGTAGGGTGGAGCAGGAGGTCGGCAGAGCTGAGGACCGATAGAAGGCAAGCGGCAGAGGGGTCACTGGATGCATCTAGGTTTATGCTGAAGTCTCCAAGGATCAAAGTAAGCATGGAAAAAGAGAGAAGGAATGTGGGAAAGGGGTCAAAATGGTTAAAGAAGTTGGAGGTGGGACTGGGGGCGGGGGGGGGGGCGGGGGTAGATAACGGCTACAAGACCTCCAGTGGCCTGAGGCATCTCTCCAGAGGAGCTGCCCAGTGTTTCTCCTCTGCCTCAGGATCATCTCTTTCACTATGAGCAGACTCAATTCCCAGATTTGGCCCATTACTGAGTGGACTGCATTGTTACCCCAAAGAGAAGGCTCTGTATGTGTGTGAATAACAGGGGGGAAGAAGATTGATGAGGCGGCTGCCACTCTTGGAAGGACAGGGACCTGGGCTCTGTGCAGGAAGCCAGTTCTGTCTGACTTGCCTGGGACTGAGAAGACTCAGGCCCCTTATTTTTATAAATGGGTCAAGCCTCCCTGGGACTATAGTCCTGTCTGCAGGGTCACTGCTCAGCCTCAGTCCCCAGAAAAGGGACCCTTCTGAGCTCAACGCAGAAGCCTGTGTGATCTAAGCTAGACACCCGTCAGGAGGAGGACTGAGTGTCTATCAGTGTCTCTACCCTATTTCTCTCTGAGCAGCAAAGTCGTGCAGACTCCTACCTGACATCAAGTCAATAGGTGTTTGGGTTGGGAGGACAGAAAGCAGGTTTGTACTAGAAAGTGAATTCTATCCAGTGTGCATGCAGTTCTGCACCTTCAATCAAACAATCGGATTGATGGAGTGCCTCCTATGTGCAGAGCACTGTGCTAAGCACTTGGGAGAGTACCCATAGGACAGACACATGCCCACAATAAGCTTACAGTTTAGAGGGGGATACAGACATTAATAAATGTATTACAAATATATACATACATGCCGTGGGACTGGGAGGTAAGATGAATAAAAGGAGAAATACAGGGTGAGGCAGAAGGGAGCAGGAAGAGAGGAAAGGGGGACTTAGTCAAGGAAGGCTTCTCGGAGATGTGCCTTCACTAAGGCACATGCTGCTCCCCTGCCTCAGCCTCCCCGCTCATCCTGCGGGTGTCCCCCACCGTCAATCAGCCCCATGCTCCACAAACTGAGGTTCTCAAACTCTCAGCCACAGTTGAAAACCTGGTCTTTACTAACGATCCAGTTGGCTGAGTGAAACCTGTTGGCTTAAATTGTCAGTTTCTTAAATTGCTGGAGATTTTGACTGTCAGCTCCTTGTGGGCATGGAACATGCCCAGCAACTCAGTATCATACTCCCCCAGCATGTCCTACAGTGCTCTGCACACAGTATTGCTCAATAACTACCAGTAAGTTTTCACATCAATCTTTTCTTTAGTGGATAGAGAAGGGGCCTGAGAGTCAAAAGTAAACTCGTTTAGCTTACGTAGTTTACAGATGTGCTATAATCCTAGCTCTGCCACTTGTCTGCTGTATGGCCTAGGGCAATACACTTCACTTCTCGGTGCCTCAGTTACCTCATCTGTAAAATGGGGATTAAGACTTTGAGCCTCATGTGGGACAACCTGATTACGCTGTATCTACCCCAGCACTTAGAAGAGTGCTCTGCTCACAGTAAGCACTTAACAAATACCAACATTATTATTATTCTCTGTGCCTCAGTTACCTCATTTGTAAAATGGGGATTGAGACAGCGAGCGCCACATGAGACAGGGACAGTGTCCAACCCAATTTGCTTGTATCCATCCCAGCGCTTGGCACACAGTAAGCACTTAACAAATACCACAGTTGTTACTATTTCATATGAGGAAACTACTTGCAATGACATGCAAATTCCATGAGCTATTGTCACGCTTCCAGGCCCCCTACACGCTGATTTGATCTCAGCACGGATTCCCTACAATATTCCTCCTCGATAAGGGATGGGCCACACAGACACCCACAACTTGATATTGCAAATTTAACCATGCCTAATGCTGGGTTCCCATTCTCTCCAGGCCCTCCCCAGCATCAGCACCAAAGTGTTCCTTTCTCTAGAGGACAGAGTTCTGTCGGGACAATGCTAAAGACCAGACTGTGGATTCAGGGAGGTTTGACCCGTCTATAGATTAAAGGTCCCCAGGTCTTCTCTGGCCCACAGTCCAGTCGGCAGAATCTATTCCCGATATAGAGCTCTCTCGGTGCTGAGAGAGCAGAATCCTTCTTCTAACACCTTCGCCCCGCTAAGGTCAACCCCATGATGCACATACATACTCCACACAAGTCCATCGCTTTCTGGAGGATGCAGCAGATAGCCCCTGGCAATGAAATATTCAGCCTCATGAAAATGGCTTTGTGGGGTTGGGAGCGAGGAATGGTTCTTAGTCTCTGGAGATACCTGGGGAGCCATCCAGTCAGTATCCACGCTGTTCAGTGAAGATCTGAGCAGTCTGTGTCCAGTGGAATGCCCAGCAGGTGGTCGATTGAGACCTAGTCTGCTCTTTGGGCACCATCTTTGGTCATGAAAAGGTTGGGGAGTAGTTTGAGGGTCAAAGGAAAAAGGGTAAATGGGAGTGCGGGGGGAGAGTGATGATAGGAGAGATGCAGGATGAGTAGCTCACCTCAAGAGTGAAATGTGCAGGCTAAGTTGTAGGGGGAGAAGAGTGAGGCTAAGTAGTGGGTACCTATGGGACCATGTGAAATCTAAGGGATTGGGGGGTAGCATGAGAACAGAAGAGGACCCTACCGTGGGGAGAGGAGGGAAGCAGAGAAAGTGTCAGAGGAAGAGCAAGAGAGGCCAGAGGAGGAAAACCAGGAGGGGGTTGTACTGGGGACATTGAGATTAGGTAGCCTTTACAGGTTAACAAGGTTGTCCATATCAGAAGCAGTTTAGAGGTCGAAAAAGACACGACACATAGCTTCCTGACAGATTTTGGGAGGAGGTGGAGAAAGAGGTGGTAATCTGATCTCAAATAATAGGAGCTCAATTATAGAGGGATTGAGGATGTTGAAAAGGAAAAAAAAGCAACGGGTACGAGTGACCCATTCTAGGTTTTGGGGCAGGAATGGTAGGAAGGGGAAGGAGTGAGTAGTGGGTGGGGGATCGTGGAGTAAAGGGCAGTAGTTTTTTTAATCTAAAACTAGGGGAAGCAAGGGAACGTTTGAAAGCAGTGGGGAAGGAATTAATTCGGCACCTAGGGTCTGGTTGAAGATGGTAATCAGGAAAGGAAGAAAAGGGAATGCGAGTGTTCAGGCAGTGTGAAGGAAGGGAAATCAGGGGCAGAGTTTGACAGGACTGATTTGAAATCAGGCAGATATGAAGTAACTGGGAAGAATAAGGACGGATGGGGACTGGGTGAGGAAGATTTGGAGAAAGGACAAATCCAGTGGCTCCAGGGTCACTAGATTCTTTGGTAGGAGTGATAGCATTGATTGAACATATCTTGAGTGCAGAGCACTGTATTAGGCACTGGTAGGTACCTCAGGACAAGGAGGGAGTTGGGGGCACTGCGGGTTTAAGGAAGGAGTTAAAAGTCTAGAACAGATAGTGAAGGCAATAGGCATGGGAGTCACTGAGGGAGGGGAAACATTGCTGCTGAGCACAAGAGAGCACAAAGTTAAATTAATTCTCACCAACTATGAGATAGTTGAGGGGGATCATAGTGCTTGGATTCCCACCAACACCCCTCGGTGGCATGAGTGGTTGATGGTGCTCCTGCGAGTTGAGAAGCAAATGGGAGGAGTTGCAAACAATGCATTTACTCCAAAATAACGACATTCCTCCACCTCCCCACCTCACCACCCCACCAAAAAAAAAAATAATCAACCTATTCTTTAACAAGCATGAGAAGACAGCCACAGACACCCTGAATTCTCCACTCCTCCCTATCCCTGCCACTGGATCCCCACACAGGGACAGGGACTGTGTCCAACCTGATTAATTGGTATCAACCTCAGTGTACGTTTATTGTTATACTGTACTCTCCCCCAATTGCCTAGTACAGTGATCTGCACACAGTAAGCACTTAATAAATATGAATGAATGAATGAATGAATGAATGAACATGTTCCACAGTTATTACTTAACTTCTCCGAGTCTCAGGTACCTCATCTGTAAAATGGGGATTAAGTGCCCCAGGCGAGACATGAACTGTGTCCAACCTGATTATCTTGTATCTACCCCAGCATTCAGTACAGTGCCTGGCACAATCTGTCTCCCTCTCTTGACTGTAAGTTCACTGTGGACCGGGAAAGTGTCAGCCAAATGTGTTGTACTATACTCTCCTTAGCGCTTAGTACAGTCCTCTCTGCACACAGTAAACGCTCAATAAATACGATTGATTGATAGATTCTATCTCACTGCCGGCCCCTGGCCCAGGCCTCTGGCCTGGAACACCCTCCCTCCTTACATCCAACAAACAGTGACTCTCTGCCACTTTAAAGCCTTAAATTGAGGGCCCATCTCCTCCAAGAGGCTTCCCTGACTAAGCCCCAATTTCCTCTTCTCCCACTCCCTTCTGCTTTGCCCTGACTTGCTCCTTTTGTTCATCTCCCCCTCTCAGCCCCACACCACTTATGTACATACCTGGCATTTATTTTTTTATATTAATTTGTCTCCCCGCCCAGACTGTAAGCTTGTTTTGGGCAGGGAATATGTCTATTTATTGTTGTATGGTCCTCTTCCAAGCACTTAGTACAGTATTCTGCACACAGTAAGAGCTCAATAAATACAGTTGAATGAATGAATCAACAAATACCATAAAAATTCATGAAATCATAAAAAATACCATTAAAAAATCATTTAAAAATCACAAATCTCTGGAGAAGCAGCATGGTATAGTGGATAGATCACAGAGCTGAGAGTCAGGAGGTCATGGGTTCTAATCCCAGCTCCGCCACTTGTCTGATGTGTGACCTTGGACAAGTCACTTCACTTCT